>NW_009599633.1:0-12757 GCF_000690535.1 Cariama cristata | reverse complement strand
GCAAAGCGCTTAACTCTCTTCATGGAATTAAATTACGGAGAATCTAAACATTAAGGGAAATAGAAAATTCAGACATGGATCGTGTTTCTCTTTACTGCTCTTTTTAAGGTTGAATAGCTGAGTGCTTGCCTTCAGGAATGCTCACTGTTACTCTGCCCGTGGATTATGTCACTGCAATGTAGTCTCTTCTCCTTCTGTGGTTTACCCATGACTGAGATTCTTGTAAATGTAAACTCAGAATATTTTATATGGGGCAGTTTTCCCTCTAAGTCTGCCAGCTTGCTTGGCAACAAGGTCTAACTGTTGGAGCAAACCCTCTGAAAGGCAGATAAACCCTTTGCAGACCTGCTTGGTGTCTCCTCTGTGGGGTATAATTTGGTTTAGCCATAGAAGTGGGGTTTAGAGCACTCAAAGTTTACCAGCTACTTTGAGATATGGGGGCAATGTGCCCTGGGTAATGCAAAGCCATGGGAAAGGTTGCTCCAGGGGCTAGGTGGTACTGGGCAGAATCTGATTTAATTCCTTGCTCTGAGTTTCTCATCTAAAACTGACGTCTCAGTCTGAGATAGAAACCCTCGGCTCCAGTGGGAGTCAATAGAAACTGGCAATTTCAGAGAGCAATTCCCCTTAGACAGCCATATTAAGAGAAGATGAATCACTCCATAGAGGCAACTATTTCTCTCCATTAACTTAAAGACAGGCTGGAGCAATAGTTCAGCTGAGGTCTCTTGGCTGAAGAGTCTCATCTTGGCTCTGTCCACCCCATTGTCCTCTTACAGCAGCCATAGATAGTGTCACAGACTTAAAATTTGTCCTGTTTCCTTGACATTTGGTAATTCACCATGGCCACCCTAGAGACAACTTGTCCATATGCTCATGTCCAAAAACATGAGGGTCTACACCTGTGTGCTCCATGCCTAGATTCATGCCTGTAGTTTGTTATCTGCCCAGCTAAACTGCTCCATAGTTGCTTCAAAATTCAAGATTTATTCTTCTAGGTCTCGGTTTCTAACAGGTAAAGTAGGAATGATTGCATCTCTACTCCCTTCAAGGTTTTTGTAAGGATAAATACAGTCAGGACTTGAGAAAACCAGTTCCTATAGGAGCTGTGGGAAGAGATGGCACAATACCACCTAACTGCCATTTTCAAGAGTGCCTCTGACAGAAGCCACTAGCAGTTTGTTATTTGGGAAAAGGTCGGCTCATACCCCAGGAAGAAATGTTTTAAACAACTTCATTGAATGTTGAATTAAGTTTGTCATTCTGTTTTTTTAGATTATATAAAGTTTAAACTAATTTTTAACAGAAGGAAAAGTTTTAAATCCCTGTATTCTTCACTTGCTCTCTGTGAGCATAATCTGACCCCAGATAAGCCTCAGACAGATGTTTGTGTTAAGTGCGTTCTCATACCAGATAATACTGGAAACTTGGGATGAAGATGTCAAGTGACCTTATAAAAAAAGCCTCTGTAAGTGCTCAGCTCTTGGCTGCTGGTGCAAGATCCTTGGTATGATAAACATCAAAAATAAGCAATAGAAAATGCTGTGAAGAGCCCACTGCAACAGTATACCTATCTCTGGTGATGAAAGAAAACTGGGAATCCTTGAGCCATCCAAGGTCTGATAACAACATCCTATAGCCCTTCCACCACTGGGCAGAGGAGGCTGCAGACCATGAGACCCCCCCCAGAGATGGCCTTGGCCATAGCAAGAGCAAGTCCTTTGACTTTGGAGACTTCCTGGCATGTATTGATTTCTGCAAACAGTTCATAGGAGGGGAAGGAGACAGCGCAGATAATGGAGAGAGAAGTATGAAAAAGTAGGAGACATAAGGGTTAAAAATAAATCAGGATTAGACTGATTTATGTAAGATGACAGTATAGACTGATGGGCTAGGCTTACATAGGTATGCTATGAAGAGAACATGAAAGTACAGGAAAAAGTGAGTTATGTTATGTCCTTTTCTACCCATATCTGTCCTTATGTTAGGTACTGAGGAGCAGGTTTTGGTAGAATCTGACTCTTAGCTTGTAAAGGCTGGTAGGGAAGGGGATTGCTTTGGTTAGGACAAAAGGACCTGGAAATTTTAGAATACCTTAATATAAGTAATAAAGGAAAAAAAAAAAAAAAAAAAAAGAAAATCATGGCTAAATCAAGAGCTGCCAACAAAAGTCTGTGGGGTTCTATGCTCAGTTTCCTGGTTACAAAGATGCATCCCTAGCATCGCCTTTAATACCCAGAAACAGCACAGCACTGTCGGAGGGACTGTGCTGTCATACCTACATCCTACTCAAAATAGAATAACACAAACATCACTCTAAAATGCAATGGTTTATCTGTGATAACTCTTTATTTGACTTTCAGCTTTCATTCAGCAGCTGGCCCATTCCCCCATCATACAGATGCTCCAGGAAGAGCTTGGCAAACACTGATTACCCACAGCAGCAAATCAGGATCAGGGAAAGTGTTTGTGGCACCAAAGTTACAAGCATGCACCAAAAATTATATTAGTCTTTCAATGCAGGGAAGAAGATGTGAGGAGCAATGGGAAGATGCAGCCTTTACCCTTGTGATCTTGTCCCTTCTGCTTGAAAACAAGTAGGCTTTGATTGTATTTTGCCCCTTTGAATGTCCGAGGTTGGTTGCTGGCAATCTGTCTAAAGACCATCATGTTCCTTGCTCAACCTGGTCTTGGCCACAACTCCATCCTGAAGTAGCAGGGAAAAGGAGTTGGGGGCATAGCTAAACGGACCTGGCTGTGACAGCACCCTGTCCAAACTGCAGAAGAAAGTGTAAAAAAGAGGAGTCTGGGATCAGGCATCATCTCTCTCACCGTGTGTGGGAGTTCACCTGAAGTTCACATCTGACTTCAACATGAAGTTGGAACTGTTGTGTGGGCTCATATCCATCACATCCTTTGGCTGTAATGAATTTAGCGGGGGAGCTTGTTTTGATGGAGGAAGATCACAGAGATCTGCTAGCAGGAACTGAGCAGCAGGAAAGTCTCCAGGCAGAGACAGGAAGGAGGAGGAGGTGTTTTAGGTAACACCATACACGTAGGTGTGAAACACATTGATTTTTCCAGCCCCAAATTGTAATGCACATATTTCAGTTATAACTCCCTAACCTTACTCAAACAAAAGCCATGAAAAGAGACTTGTTCGTGTTGAAATATTTTTTTTTAAATAAGAGTTTATTTCTGTTTCTTCTGGTTTTGAGCTCTCATAGTCACAGCAGTGGGATGAATTTTCACAAACTACACAAAAAAAGTTTGTGAAAGTAAAGCGAGGACTGAGGCTAAGTTTATAATATATATTGCAGGCAGATTTGAGCTTGCTTTGACAAAGCTGAGCCAAACAGTAACAGAAGCCCCATAGCCACACTAGCACTGCCAGCCTGGCTTACCCTCACCTGGGCAATGCAGGGTGAATGGGGACTACCCACCACCAATGCAGCAAACTTCTTCCCCAAATGCTGTGCAATGCTCTCTTTAAGCTGTGTGCAGGGAACACCGTACTCAAAACTGCCTCACATTCCGTCCTCACATCTGAATGGATGACCTGGGTTGCTTTTCTCTACCACTATCCCCACGAGACAACATGGTGAACCTGTTAGCAGTAAAGGCACTCAGCTCTATTAGGTTTTGCATCAATCTCTGCAAAGCTGGCTTTAATCAGCATTCTCCTGCCAGCCCTGCAGAGCATTCCCTGTTATATCAGGATGGCAAAAAAAAAGAAATAAAGAAGCAAGTAAAACCTGCAACCCTCAACATGGTCTTCATAGCTGTTTGTGCGCTCTGGCTGTCTGGCCTGAAACGTGTATACAGACTGCATCCTAAGTGCCCTGATAAGATTGGGGCTCCAGAATGTGTTGGCCTGAGAACGTTTGCTGCTGTTTATCTGTGAGCTGAAAAACTTTCCAAAGTTTCCCGGCCATCAGCCCTGACACCCTGATTCGGACCAGATGACAGTCAGACGCGATACTGAACAGCTTTCGTGCCTCAAGGCGATACAGAAGTGGCTGAGAATTCGAGCGAGCTGTTTAGTCAGGTCTGCTGACATGGTGGTGGCTGTTGATACCTGCCATCGCTGCTCTTGTGGCATCCTGTGAAAAGTGTGGGATTTGTCCCCTCCCAAGACCTGGGGTGCTCCTCATCTTCCTGCAGCCGGTGGTCAGGAGGTGATAACTCCATCCTCCTTTCTCCTCTCTTCCAGGATGTTGGATACAACTTATGTCTGAATATATGCAGCATCAGCTTATGAGCATATACATTGCTCCAGCACAGATGTGTTTAATGTCATGGATGAGGGAAAGATGTCAGAGGCCTTCGGAGTGGGAATCTGTGTTCTTCAAAGTGTAGGCACTTCGAAGTGCCAGTGGGTGGGGGCTATTTTAAAGCTGAGGGGATTGACATTGAGCTGCACCTACTTTCCATCAATGTACAGGATGGGGAAAATACCGAGCAATCTCCCAGTGTGGTGCTCGCTGCTGTGCTCCCAAGACCACCCACCCACAGCCTGCCTGTCTCTGATTTGCTGACATTACCCTGATTTATTAGATGTTTAAGTCATTTATATAGAAATATAATTTCTGGATTTATTTTTCCATTTTTCAGCCAAAAAAAAAATAATCTACTAAGAGTAAAACTTAATGTTCTTACCGTATACATCCCTATAAATCTTTACATACTCAGTGGGGTGTTGTGTGGTTTAATGGCTTAATTAGTTAATGTTTATAAAGCACTCCTGATATCCTCTCATGAAAGATGTTGTAGAGGCACAAACTTCCAATACTTTCACCACTCAGTTAAGATCAAACAACCTCTAGGAAAGAGAATTATTTACATAACTTAAGTATTTTATAACCCTTTCAGTGCTTGTGAAAACTAAGAGAAGAAATCAGACTGGTTATTGCCCTAGATACCAACTGCTGACAGTGCTGGAGGTTTCTGGTAACCCGTGTCTTATAGGAAGGGAAAGTATTTTCTATAAGAAGCCGGTGGTTTTCAACCCTGCACAGTCTGCAGGGTGGTGAAACGTGCTTGGCACCAGGGCTGCCCACAGAGCCCCACAGTTTGAATTCCAGACACTAGTAGCACTAGAGAAACCGTGTGGAGACTGGAGTTGGGCACTATTTCTGGAAGTCCTCCTCATCAAACAAGCTAAAAATAGCAATAAATGCCCCAGGTTCTTTGCTAGAGGGGTAGCGACCAGGGCCCGTCAGATCTAGTTCCCACCTACACAGATCCAACTCAAGAGAAAAAGTCTACATGGAGTTATTTGTTCTCTTTTCATTCACGTCTGTGATGTCCATTAGTAGCAGCAGTTTTAATCGCCAATTGACATGCTCCAGAGCAAATGCGGAGACATCGAATTCCCCCCGTGTGTGTAGCTTTGTTCGTATGTTTTGCAATTTTGAAGTCTCTAATCCTCTTCCCAGCTGAGCTGGGAATCTGGCTTGTGCCACCACCACACAGCCAAATTCAGACAGGGGTGGGCAAAAAGCCTCCACTTCAGAGAAATAGCTGCTACTTAGGAAAGAAATTCTGGAGCTTAAATAGGTATTCTAAGAAAATGTCAGCTCCAAGGGCAGTTGTGGGCAGAAAAACAAACTCTTAGACATTACTGGAAGAGATATCAATGTGCTGGGGTGAGTCTCCATCACGTCGGGTTCCTGTCTCCCCCTTGCCCAAAAGATGCTGCCGAGTTGGTGCAGACAAGGGTGACAGGCAGGATCAAAGGTATGAAACAGCTCCCATGTGGGGAAGGATTTAATAGACTGGGACTCTTCTGCCTGCAGGGCAGATAAACTGAAGGATGATGTGATAGAGGGGTATAAAATCATGACTGGCACAGAAAAAATGAGTAGGGAAGGAGACTCTGACTCCTCTGATCCAAGGACTAGAGAAGTGTCAAATAAACCAGCAAGCAGCGGATGGGAAAGAAATTAAATGAGTTATTCGGCACTCTCCACGCACTACAGCTTTGGAGCTTGGACTGCGAGATGCTGTAGATATTACATTTTTTCACATGGGTTCAAAATGCGACAGTGCAAACTGATGGATGAAAAGTCCTCCAGGGATTGCTAAGCACAGGGAGTTTGCTGGTGTGCCACGGAGAACTGCTCCTATCTGCTCACCCTGCTCTTGCTCATGGGTGAAGGTGGGACACTGGGCAAGATAGATCTCGGGTTTGGCGCAGGATAGGTATTTTTATGTTTCTGTTATGCAACATTTATTTGCCAAAAATGAGCAGTTTCCTGTTAGTATCTCAAGACGGCAACTCTGTTTTTACACATCAGGAGTGAGCCCAAGAGACAACATTAGGAGCGATCTCTGCCTGCTTGAGGCAAACCTTCTCTGTGATGGTGCTCGCCCAGCCATGTAATGGGCCTCCTTCACACGGGCAAACAGCGTAACTCCAGCTATGCTTTTAGTGCTTCTTCCATATTTTCTCCATAAAGCTTTCTGCAAAGGGGTTTAGCCACAAAATGTTATTTAAGCATTTTTCAGACAGCATTGCTTTAGCTCTGCAGCCCTGGGAGATGTTGTTCCCTCCATGTTATGGGCATAGGTGCAGAAACAAGACCACCTCCAGTTGCAGGGAGAGCCTTAAATTCAAAGTCAGTCCATGTTAAGGTTTCTCCTATTCAAACTCTGTAGATGACTAGACAATTTAACCACACGGACAGTCTTAAAATACACTTGTAATACAAAACCTCAAGAGCACCCGTTGAGACCTGGTCAAAGGCAGGAGCTGAACACTGATTTTCTGCATCCTATTTCCTTACCTAAATACAAGACCATCTTCCTGCTTTTGATTTTATGATTAAAACAAGGCTCATCCTTCATCCTTGATGTGAGGACACTAAAAAATCCTTACTGCTCTACTGCCCAAATCTATTCCTTCTAAAATCACTTCCAAAATGTGGGGTCAATATTTGCCTTCATGGTGACTAGCTACAGTTTCCTTCTCTCTTCCTTCAGCTACAGTTCCATTTTGCTGGACTTCTAAAATGTAGTCACAAGATGACTCTGATCTTGCTCTCAGCTAAGTCTATATAAATTTGAAACACCACCTCTGCCTTTGATCCAGGTTGTCAGCATGAAGAGTCTGGCTCTGAAGTAAAGGCAGAGGATATAGCCAAAAAATTAAAAGCTGATACAGTTCTAAATCCAAAGTTATCCACAGGACTGTCTTCTGGCTCACTAGAGACTTTATCATGTGCAGGTCCACATGTATCTTCAGTGTTAGTGAAATTTGGACCACTATAATGCTCTCCTTTTAGTGTAGGTAAAATGCAACAACAAAACAAATTCATTCAATCTTATATATTTATATCTATTCAGTACTTTTTCCTTCACTGGCTGTATTTTCACTCTCTCATAGCATAGGCCTTTCAAACATTGTAGTGCCAGCATTGCTTCTAATCTGGTATTGTTTCAGCCCTATATATCCCTGTATACCCTGGGATAGAACAGGGCTTGGATAACAAAATAAATCCTTGGGTCTTGAAGCCACTTTTTAGTTTATCATTTTACTTAGAGATCGTTTAGTCTTCCCACTCAGCACTGAAATTACAACCTATATATTTACAGCTATTTTGTTCCTCAAAACACCTTGTCACAGAATTATTTCATGCAGGAACTTACTTATAACTTATCTCCTTCTCTGACTTGTTCTCACTCAAAGGTCACAGTCCTCTGCCTCTGATATCACCAGCTCTCGCTGCAGAAAGGGTCAGAGTCACAAACTGTGGCAGGAATTTAAGGAGGAGGAGACAAAGGACTACCGGACAAAAGCATCTTTTTTTTTCAGATAATTTATGGGCCGTTGGAGAGCAGAGGAAATGGGGTAAGATGAAGGGAATGAGAGCATTGGGTTGCAGCTTCAAGCAGGCAGCCAGGCAGCATGGATATTGCCAACCAGAGCCCACGACTGCACACAAACATGTACCCCACCTCTCATTTGCACCCTAAATAGTCTTTGCTGCCCATCTCCCCGTTTCTGAGCAATTTGTTATTCAGAAAAACACATCACCTGAGTGGCAGTCCCTATCTTGGCTACCTGATAGCAAGAGCCACTGTAATAGGCCTTTTAAATGCATCCTGCAAAATGTTCAGCTGAGTATCTGTACTTCTGACAGGAGTGAAGTCAAAACATCTGCATCTTGTCATTAAACCGAATATACCCCCAAAAAAACCCTACAAGGATTTCAAATCTCTGAGCTGGATTTTATTAGGATACAAACTAGAACAGGGAGATCTCTTAGACAACAGAAATAGGGACTTGCTGGGTGAGATAAAGGGAAGTAAAAAAGGTTACAGGTGGACTTGGTTAACACCTTTGTTCCTGGAGGTCTTTCAGCTGCTCAGACCCTACAGCCAGCTGTGCTCAGCTACACCCACATCTCCTATTTCAAGGTCAAAACCAACTAGAAAAGCTCGCATTGTCCAGATTTAGGCTGGAATTTAAAACACGAGGGACAAGTTGATTTTGCCTCTGATAAAAGGGGAGGTCCAGCCAGCAGATTTTACTGCCATTTCAGTAGCAAGTGGAAAGGAAAGACAAGGAGTATTCTCAGAGGAGACGTATACAGGTTACATAGTCCAGGTTTCCATTTGGTTGGAAATACGTTAAAGCTAATTGAATTTCCTTTGGAAAAACAGAAGGTTAAGTGAGATGATGCAGTGCTTTACCACACTTTTAAAGTAATAAAAACTATTGTAGAGCCTTTGCAAAAAGCCAAAGCAACAGGTTCTCCCAAATCAAATCATATTCCACCACGACATATTATGCAGGGAGGCAGAGAGGTAGGCAACGATAGGATGACGGAGAAAGAGGTGGGAGGGCATTTGTAGGTAAATAGGGATTTATAAATATTAATTATGAGTCTTAAAGGACTTGTATTCTTTGCCAATACATTTGCAGGTGAAGAGGATTAGTGAGCAGTTTGGCACAAAGACCTCCATCTACAGGGCAGATATTCTGCAATTAGGAGGACCTGTTCTTTGAGGAAAACATGTACTTGGGTAATCTGAAAACTATTGTTGAAAAATCTGCCTCTCACACACACATGCTGACTTGCAAAATATTTGCTTTTTTTTGCTTTCCAGGATGAGCAGAGACTGAGATCTGCCGCACTGGTCTGAAGTAGACTCTGCCTCTGTGGAGACTGTTTAAGTGCTGTTATTGTGAAATGATATGGACATGCTAGGCTTTACTGTTGATTTCCAACAGATCTATGTGAATAATTGATTTTGCTCCTTTATTGTCAAAGGAGAAAACTTAGAAGGGGAAGCAGAATATTAAATAAGAATGAATTTTCAGGTTTTTTCTAACTCAAAGCCACGCTGTGCTTTGTTTTGTTTTTCCCATCAGTTCACAGCAAATCCATTGGAAAAGTGAACATCTATGTTAGTAATTGTGCAATGGTTTTGCAGGGAGTCACTTTTATGCACTACAACTTGTTTGCATCCAGAGAGTGTCACTGGTGCCTGGATATAAGTTTTGGCTGCGATAGAGTTAATTTTCTTATAGTAGCTTTGGATGGTTTGGATTTGTTATGAATACGGTGTTGATAACACAGGAATGTTTTAGCGAGTAGGCTGGGGGTGCAGAAGGAGTTGGGACGGGAAATAGCTGGGACAGCTGACCCCAACTGATCAAAAGGATATTCCACACCGTATGATGTCACGCTCCACAACAAAAGCTGGGGAAGAAGAAGGAAAGGGGGGGACATTTGGAGTGATGGCACTTGTCTTCCCAAGTCACCGTTATGTGTGATGACACCCTGCTTTCCTGGGGATGGCTGAACATCTGCCTGCCAGAGGGAAGCAGTGAAAGAATTCTGTATTTTACTTTTGCTTTACCTATTCAATAGCCTGTATTTAACCCACGAGTTTTCTCACTTTTACCCTTCCGATTCTCTCCCCCATCCCACTACAGGGAGTGAGCGACCGGCCGTGTGGGGTTGAGCTGCCCACCAGGATTAAACCACAATACCAGGAGATGGCATTTCCCCACCAGCACTCCTGGTTCTCCACATCTCTGAAACAACTTGGCCGCTACAGGACCACGCAGTAGCCATCCCAGGTTGCTGTAGCAACTTCATTAACTTCAAGCTGAACTGAGTCGATTATGTCCCAAGATAGCAGCCACCTAAGTTTGCATTCCTCACCGCCTGGCATAACTCTGACCTCCAAGCAAATTATTTCTCTTCTCAGTGGGAGCAGAACCAACCACCCACGAGCCTCACAAGCTGTGAATTTGCTATCTTCATCGTATAGATATTAGAGAAAAGCTCAGTCTTGACTCCTTCCTTGCACTATCTGTCTGAACTGTCATTTTAAACAGCATTACTAAACTGTCCAGGAGTATGAAATGCTCATGGGCTGCAGTGAGTTTAGTTTTTCTATATAATTTTCATACATTCCTGCCCGTTATCTCTACCTGCCAGATTCTGTCCATCCCAGGTAGGACACTGTAACACAAACACCTTCTGTGCAGAAACAATGTTGGGTTCTTTATCTTTTTTCCCCTTAAGTCAATTTTTATTCTTTATTTACAGGGTAAAATTAACAATCTGAACTCAACTGTTTAACAAGTTGAAGCCAAATATTTTGAAGTAAGAATTGCTGTTTTGGTAAGCAGCCACTTCAGGTCTGCCAAACTTCAAAACTGGCGGATATTTAGATAAATGAACATCATGAAGACTCAGATAAGCACATGTGGGGTGTGTGCAGTGATCTGATCACTACTTTATCTGACCATCTTTACCAAGGCAAAACTCATAAAACAATTCACTCATTTTAGAATATACGTGCTTTTAAGAAACCTTTCAAACTGTGGTTTCAAAAATACCAAATACCAGTTTGTTCCATTATATTAGGACATCATCATCATTACACCAGTGCTGTGTTTTGCTGCTGCTGTTATCAAGCTCTCTGACGTTTGCATAAGATAAATTCACGGCACTTCAGATTATTTAACATCTAAATGAAACTGAGTTTGTTCATCCCACGGAGTTGCTAGGCAGCCATTACAGAGCATCATGCATTTCTGATGTGTCTGTTAGCAGGTGAAATAATTGAAGAAAGTGTAAATAAAAAGAACAAACCTGAGTATATGATACATTTTTAAGTCAGGCACCTGCTTGGCACGCATACTTTTGTATCTGTGTAAATAAGCATCCACGAGTACTTCAAACACATAATTGTTCACATGGGGTACCTAAGTGTCCATTGCATGGACAAGTGAGTATTGTCTGTGTCTGATTTCCATGCATGTTTATTCAGCTACAAGCACATATAATCCTTAAGCTTTTAAAAATTAATGCCGAGCAGTGCTTGGAGGGATGCAGTATGTTGTGGTACAGTGGGTCTCCCTCCCTGGCATGCAGGGCACCTCCTGGGACATTACTTAGGACCAGTCCCAATAAAGGATTAAGCATCTAAATGTGATTTAGACAGGTTTAAGTACTGAAACTGCTAGAAGGGAGAGGGCTGAAGAACCATCCACCTCTCCTTTGCAAATTGGGCCACTGCGCTCCTCGGATTAATTCAGGTTTAGTCTACTAGCTGCTTAATGCAATAACGAATAAACAGCTGGAGGAACAGGAGCTGCAGCAGAGTAGACCCTACTCCTACAAAAACGTGCAAACCACACAGTTTCTGAGCAGTACATTATGCAATTAGCGAGCAATAAGATAGACTAGTTACGATGCTGTTCTGAAACTTTTCAGCATTTTTTTCCCTTTCTGAAATCTCAGATGGAGACAAGTTGCTACCCAGTTCCCTCCCACTCTCCCCCATGAATCAGAGTCAGAAGAGATTGGCTCCTTTTCTATTACATGACCCCATCCAGAAGAAAAATTTCACTCTGGGAATTCTAGAAGCTTCAGAACAGTTCAAGTTTTTCATCTTACAAAATACACCACACTGGTGATTATCAATTAAATGGAAAAAAAATGTAAAATACTTAGCACTGGTATAAGTTTTGCAAAGCGTCAAGACGAGACTGTCTCCAGTGTCAGAGTACACTTGGGTTTAGCAATATGCCAGACTGATACTATTTCTGATACTTTTTTTTGCAAAACATATGGTTGACCACACAAGTCATGATCCCACCCCAAAATTATCAGTTGCTAAGATATTCCTCCACAGCATACTCTGACATATTTTATGTCGATGCAAGAAAAACAAGGTTATATTGATGAAGGAATGGGGATCATAGAGAAAGGTGCATTGCTTTCCTGGAAAGAGGAGGATTTCCCTGCTGGGACATGACTGGGCACCGGGCTCTCTGGGTCTGGCTTGTGAACAGCATCCTTTGCTGGAGCACCCTGGGCTTTACGAAGGCAGATATATTCAGAGTTGTTCTTCAGCTGCACAGTGATTATAATAAAGTTCAAAGAGAGATACATGTCAGAAAATGTAGCAACCAGTCAGTTCGCATTTTTTTGTTTTGAAATGTAAAATACCTGTGTTGAGTTGAGTCTGACAGGACTGGAATTTTGTCATAAATTTACAAGTTCTGGACTTGGAAGGAATACTCACTTTTTATTCAAAAAAAAATTAAAAAAATTAAAAACATCTTTGGAGAAACAGAGTTTTGTAGATATAAACAACATTCCAGAAATGTCTCAACAACATGTCATTTTGTTGTGGTAGTACCTACACTAAGTGTGTTTCATCAATTTATTTGAAGATGAAAGAACACATTTTTTTAAAAAAAAATTAAATGGGGGGGGGGAAGTAT
>NW_009599632.1:0-5618 GCF_000690535.1 Cariama cristata | reverse complement strand
TTAAAAATTTTTCCTTTAGTTCA
This sequence comes from Cariama cristata, assembly GCF_000690535.1. Taxonomy (NCBI): domain Eukaryota; kingdom Metazoa; phylum Chordata; class Aves; order Cariamiformes; family Cariamidae; genus Cariama; species Cariama cristata. Next base: position 5,595 of record NW_009599632.1, on the reverse strand, counting down.
GTAAGTATTGCTTTAGGTTCCAGCTGATACGGCTTATATTAGGAATTTGAAATTCAAAATGGAATGGATTTAGTGTGTATGTAAACAGAGAATGAGTGTTTTTAAGTATATAAACAGCATATTTTAAGCTATATCTGCTTTAAGCGTGTATAAATATTTATAAACTAAGTTGTTACCGAGCACAGGGTTTATAATTGCAGAGCCTGTAGGGCTCACCAGAGACAGGAAGCATGACTTAAGGGCCTGCAGAGTGAAGAAAAATGTGTTTGGGAAACTGTCTAAGATGAGTTTGGGGAAATACAGAGAGGAGATCAAGGACATAACTGTGAAAAGGACTGATGATTACATAGAAGGACAATGCCTTATCAGGCTTCTTGACTTTTGCTATTGAAACAGAAAAAGGGAAACAGGACACCGGGGAAAATGTGTTGTCATATACGGTACTGAGGGCTTGACAGAAGATAGAAGGGAATGTACCTGGAATTCAGGAGGACAATACAAAGTTGGATACAAATGAATAAAAATTGGAAGTGGGAGTATAGTCCAAGATTGGATATGATACTGAAGTGAAGGTATTTCAAGAGCAAGAGTAATGGTAGTAGAGATGGAAGTCAAAATATGGTCCTTGAGTAGTCATGAGAAAATTCAGAATATCTTAATAAAATACAAATCAGGGAGAAAAAGGCACAAACAAATTATTAAATGTGACTTTAGCAATCATTTCCAATCATTCTACTTCAAGTTTAAAACAGACATGAACAATACTTTTAACAAATAAATGCACAGCTGTTACAAAGTTGTTGTTAACCATGACAATAAAGTTTGGAGACATGTAAAAGTAAATAAAAAAGTAAAAAAATCAGGGCATTGGAACAGGCTTCCCAGAGAGATTGTGGAGTCTCCTTCTCTGGAGGTATTCAAAACCTGCCTGGATGCGTTCCTGTGCAACTTGCTGTCGGTGAATCTGCTTTGACAGGAGGGTTGGACTAGATGATCTCCAGAGGTCCCTTCCAACCCCAACTATTCTGCGATTCTGTGAAATAAAACAAATCTTCTTAGTGTATGAATGAAGGCTAAATGTAATTTGCAGTTTGATGTAAATACATTTGATGGTGAAAGCTGAACATTTTTAGATTGTTTACTTCTATAAAATGGCATTCAATCTTAAGGTTGATTATTGCTTAGCAAGAAGGAAGAAAAAAACTCACAAAAACCCCAAGCAACATGGGCTAAAATGATATCATCTTAGAAAATTCTTTGAACATTTTTTTAATAGAGTAGCATTTATGAAATCTTTTAAAAAATACACTACTAGGCAAGATTCCAAGGGCAGACTTTAATAATAACAAGATGCTGCAGCGTGATAGCATTCTACTTTCGTCAGTCTCTGATGTCTTGAGTAATGCATTTTGACAGTGCCATATTAGTCAGTCTCAGAAACACTTTGATTGATCAATGTTTGAGACTATGTCAGAAGCTTTCCCTAGAAGTTACAGGTACTAAATGTTGCTCACAGTCTTCTCTGAAGGTTTTGTACATGTTGTCTGTATATTGGATTCATTCTTATATTTTTAGATCAGTATTTTTAAACATTGTTTTCCAGCAAGTTTGTACATGACAAAACTGTATTTGCAAGGCAAAACGTGCCTCGGTTTTCAAATAACACACTCAAATGTATTCAGAAGTTTGAACTGAAAACATATAGAAAAGAAAAAATCCTCATAATAGACAACTTAGTGCAAATTTTATGAAAAAAATCACAAAAAAAGAAAAAGTTGCTGTATCAAATACCGAAAACCTATGCCAGTTCTTTTACTGCAACAACCCTTCAAACCAAACCCCACATATTTTAGCGTACTTCACTTGTGTCTAAATATGTCTGCCTTTGGGTACACTTCTTGAACTTGTTCAATGATTGCTCATGTTGGGGATTTGTTGGGTAGTACCCTAATTTCTAAAAAACTTTTAAGTTTTATTTTTCCCCTGTAAAAATCAAGTAGAAAGAGAAAATGGGAGGGAACTAGTATGTGACTGATCTAATCCTGACATGAAGCTAGGATGCAACTTGGAGGTATACACAGATTGAAGATCTGGTCTAATATAGAAAGAGAATTGTTGCTTATCTTAACAACGGTTATCAAAACAAAGCAATTGTCTATGCATTTTATGACTTTGTACTGAGACTACTTTTGGTACTTTGATGAACAGTAATGATTGGTATGGCCTCTCAGCTTTGTTTCAGTGAAAAAGAACACACAATGTGTAAATGTATATCCTAAGTGTGTGTGTGAATGTTTATGTGTGAGAGCGCACATGCATCTGTCTGTCTAGCTATCTGTCTGTGTGAGTGTGTGCATGTATGAACATAAATAAATAAATTTGTCTAAAGAATGCATAGGAAAGTCAGATACAAGTAACATCCAGAAAATTCTCTCCCAAGAAATCTAAATTCTTATATCAATATCCTGCATCAACAAGGATATTTCAATTATAGTAAATAAAATCTAGATTAAATTTGTGTCTATCTGTCATAGTTTCTCTCCTTCTCAAAAAACAAGGTGGATGGTTGTGAATGTGAAGAAATCATTAACAATACATAATTTCTTCAAATATAAAAAAAATTGTCTCACATCACTGAATAAGACACTATAAAAACACGACCTCTGGGCAGAAAAAAGCAAAGATTGGTTTTCACAAATGTCCACTTTAGACTCCTATCGGCTTTATAGAAGCTCTGACTTCTGACTTACTGTATGTCCTAGCAAGTAAAAAACTAGTCTATGATAGCTTCCCCAGGACTAATATACCTAGTTCTCTCTTCTTCCAGTTACTTTTTAGTGGAATATCTGATTCCCAGTGTCCACATCACTTGACAAGGCACCTGTCAAAATAGCTGCTGTTGACTTTTTTTAGTATATTGTCATAGTTTGATCCAGTAGGCAGCTAAACACTACATAGCCACTTGCTCACTGCCCCCCGCAGTGGGAAAGGGGAGAGAACTGGGGAAAAAAAATAAATAAAATATGTGGGTTGAGATAAAGACAGCTTAGTAGGACAGAGAAGAAAGAGATAATAATAATAATAATAATTAGAATATACAAAACAAGTGATGCACAATGCAATTGCTCACCACCCACCAATTGATGCCCAGCCAGTTAGTGAGCAGCAGCCCCCAGTCAGCTTTCCCCTGGTTTATATACTGAACATGATGTCATATGGTACAGAATACCCCTTTGGCCAGTTTGGGTCAGCTGTCCTAGCTGTGTCTCCTTCTAACTTCTTGTGCCCCTCTAACCTACTCAATGGTGGAGTGGTATAAGAAGCTGAAAAGTTCTTGATTTAGTGTAAACACTGCTCAGCAACAACTAAAACATCAGTGTGTTATCAACATTTTTCTCCAAAACACAGCACTATACCAGGTACTAGGAAGAAAATTAACTCTATTCCAGCTGAAACCAGGACAATATCCACTCCTTGTTCTGTACCATTTATGCCATGCTTAGATCCCACACTTTTCAATACATCCTTTCCTGTCTTTTGATATACACACACAGACATCATTCCCTTAGTCTATGGGCCATCCCTCTAAAATGTCCATTGAGTTCATCTAGTCCACCACTTTGGGCTCCTTCTGTCATAGTAGTCCTGCAGGGCAGGAGAGGTGGTGTGAGGTGTTGGATTGTTGCATGCTGAAGCCAGTTCTGATTCTATCACCACTGTGCTTGTCCAGTTCTATTATCGCTGCACTTTGCCCAGTTTCATGAAAATTCATTCTTCAATAATCTGGGTAATTTTTATTGTAATGCTGTTGATATGACATATAGCAACCATAGCAGTGATGACATACAGTATTATATAGCAATCAACATCATACAATTCAAATAATTGGATATTCTCACCCAGAATCAAATCCCCTTGAGGCACACATCAGACTTCCCCATCCTTTCGCATTACCCGCCAAGTGCATCCAGGTCCTTGAGCAAAAGCAATCCCACAGATCGATTTACTTTTACCTGAATCAGACATAACCCAGATTGCCTTCCCCAGCATACTTTTTATGTGCACTACAGGTACTTTATCCTCTTCTATAGTATGTAAAACGTTTGACTGGGTGTGGTCAGATAGATTGTCAGTTCCCCTAGTGTTGACTAACCAGGTAGCTTTTGCTAAATATATATCCCAATGTTTAAATGTCCGAGCATCCATTGCTCTCACTGTAGTTTTTAACAGTCCATTGTGTTGTTTGGTTTTCCCTGAGGGTGGTGCATGATAGGGGATGTGATATAACCACTCAACAACATGCTCTTTGGCTCAGGTATCTATGAGGTTGTTTCAAAAATGAGTCCCGTTATCTCACTCATTTTTTTCTGGGGTGCCATGCTGCCATAAGACTTGCTTTTGAAGGCCCAGGATAGTGTTCTGGGTGGTGACATGGGGCATGGGATGCGTTTCCAGCAACTGGTGGTTGCTTCCACCATTGTTAGAATATGGTGTTTGCCTTGGTGGGTTTGTGGGCATGTGATATAGCCAATTTGCCAAGCCGCCCCATACTTATATTTCAGCCATCATTCTCCATCTCACAGAGGCTTTAATCATTTGGCTTGCTTGATTGCAGCGCATGTTTCAAATTCATGGATAACCTGTGCAATAGTGTCCATGGTCAAATCCACCCCTTGATCAGGAGCCCATCTATATGTTGTATGTCCTCCTTGATGGAAGTGGAGAGTAACAGATAGCAGCACCCAGTCAGAGAGGCATGCAGCAGCAACAAAGGTATGTTCCGCAGGCAAGAGCTAGTTTGAGGCAGACAGGGGGGTCCTGGAGCCAGGGAAACCCGAGGAAGACCAATGAGTCCTGCCAGGAACCGACAGCTCTTGTGAGGGAGGTTGACGTGCCCTGGGTGTTGCCAGGAGCAACCACTGGAGATTTAAACGTCCCTAATGAGCGCCAGTGACCAGAAGCACCATAAACAGGGCAGGCAAACAGGGTGTGGTGCATCAACCAGGGCATGGCACAGCAGTTTGCGCAGCACCTCACGTGGAAGGGTGCTGAAGCTTTGCCACCTTGACCAGGGAGCAATGGTATCTACCCAGCAGAAAGCCATGCCACCCAGCCTCTCTAAGCTCGGCACCCACCACAACTGACACAGCTGCCCAGACAGAGCTCTGGTGGGAACATGCTGCTGCCCCGATGTCGGGCTGCAGGCTGTGCCCTACCCTTACACCAGTACCAGACAGCACCAGTGAGCCCGGCTGTGGGAGGTGTGCCCAGGTAGAGGAACTCCGCCTAGTGACAGAGCTCTGGGAGGATGTGAGTAGGTTGAGGAGTATCAGGGAGTCTGAGAGGGAGACAGACTACTGGCATCACACCCTACCTTCCCTGGGACAGCCCCAACAGGCAGACAAGATGTATGATACGGAGGATTCCCTATTCTCTCTCCACCTGGCTGAAGACAGTGTCCTGGAAGATAAGGGGTAATGACGACAAGTTCCTGCCTGGCGCAGCAGGCCCATCTCCTCAGTCACTGCCCCACCTTCCCAGGTGCCCTTACAAAATAGTTGTGAGACTCTGCATGAGAAACTGAACAATAATAAG
>NW_009599631.1:36552-74605 GCF_000690535.1 Cariama cristata | reverse complement strand
CGGAGAGGAGGGGTCAGGCGGCCGAATTCTGGAGTCTCTCCCTGGTGCCTGTGGCCCTGCTTCCCCAGACAGTGGGGTTCGGGAGCCGTCTGAGTATATATATAAATCTACGTGTAAGGGAAGGTGGTGGTGATTTTGAATAAACAGGATGTTTGTCAGTCGTAAAGGTAACTTAAAGTGGCCTTTGGAGTTCCTCATCTGCTTTTCTTGGGTAAATTTGTAGTCAACATTAATTGATACCATTCTTCCATGTATATAAAAACTATTTTGGATTAAAATACTCCTTGGAAGAAAAGAGCCAGAAGCTGTGTTGCTGAAGAAGGAAAGATTGGAGTATTTTTGGCCAAGAAGGAACTGTTGGATGTTTTATTAAAAAGCATTCTTAAATGCTTGAGCTATTTCTATAAGACTAAACTGTCCAGGGTATTTTTAACTGATCTCACTTAATTTCTCTGCTGGTCTATGGTCTTGTATATTTTCCTTTTGATTTCTTGCTGTTCTATCTAAAGCTGTTTGTGTTTATAAAATTTGACACAACTTATTTGTTTAGTAGAGTGTGTGTATATTCATCCGTATTCTGGTTTTCTTTCTATGCAGCTGGATTGAAAATCATCTGGAGAAGAAATGCACATTTCACATGTGAAGCTGTTCACTTCAGAATTAAATGGATTATCTGTCTTGAATGAACTTATTTCTACATATTTATAATTTCTTTTAGACTGTTAAATACAGACCATGCCTAGCAGAATGGGCTCAAAAATTGATTTGAACAAAGACTTCATCAGAGTAAAAACACACTACAGTGGGTAAGTCAGCATGTTCTCTCCTCTATATTGTGTCTTGTCTAATTTTGAAGCATATTGAGCAGGAGTTCATAGTCTGACCTAGTGATAGAGTAACTAGGGTGTTGTTGGATTTGTAATTAATGTCAGATCACGTAGGTAGACTTCAGGGCTATTAAAATACCATCCAGACTCCTCCAGCATGTTGATTGTAGGAAGGAGTTGATAGTTCATTCTTTTCTTACAAGCAGGAAAAATGTGCGAAACCAGCATACGGTTATTCTGGGTTGATTTATTATTGATTTCTGTTTTGTTACAAGTGTTCAAGGTCACAGACAGGTATAGGTCCATCTCTTGCATCCAGATGCAGTTACTACATTTTATTGTATCTACTTTATAGTAAAGATATGATAAATCTTACATAATGTACTCTGCAAGTTGCTACTGAAATTAGCAGGAGACTAGGAAGTACAGGGTTCCACTTACAGATGTCAGTTTGTGACTCTGTGCTCCTTGGGACAAAACAGGTAATGTTTAATGAGAGTCCTTTTGTAGTGGAGAGTTTTAGATACTATTTCAACTTACAGCACTTTCTCTTTTGGAAAATTAGAGGAGGTGTTTCTTTGTCGATAGATATGCAAGTCTTTGAAATAGTAAGTGAGTGCCATTGGTTTTGTCCTTTTTTTACTGGTCTTACAGAAATTTTAGGAAGAATTATTATTGGAATTATTAGGTAAAAATGAGGAATGAGGGAATTTTGCTTAGATCGCAAGTTATCGGTAACTTTAGGTGGAACCTATGCAAGCTGCTTGAAGACTCGGTTTTATAAATCAAACCCACGATCTTTGTTTTCCTGTTGTGAATAAATACTGAAAGTAAAGTCTTCTATAGTTTGCCCTTTAATTTTTTTACAGCTGATTGCCCTGCTCCCCTCCCAGTAATTTGACTAATGCAGCTTGAAGAGCAATGAGATGTTGACACAGCTGCTTCAATTATCTTCACAATGCTTATTTTTTGCAGCTCTGATTTAAGACAATAATTATAAAAAAAAAAAGTCAGTCCTTTATGACTTCAGTCATTTGTCAGTAGAGTCAGGAAGATTTTACTATTTCAATGTGAAATTTGGTTTTTCAGACATGTTTAATGTAATTGGTTTGCTGCCACTATGAGGAGCTTGTAAATTAATGTTGCTTTGTTCTCTCTTGTTGCCCTCCAAGGCCTAAGTTTAAGTCATTTGAGGAGTTAAATATTTGGCCTAAAGAAATCCTTAACCTTGATTTGAAGTATTTAGACTGAACTTACTGGCAGTTAAGTGACCTGAGTCATCTTTTCTGATGTTTTACTGCTAAATAAGTAAATGTTGCTACTACTGTGGTGGTTCTTGTATTGTGGTGTAGAAAAAGGTTATCTTGAATTAAATGTAATGTAGTTATGAAAGTCACTCCACCAAACTTTATTGAAAACAAAATGCTTTCTTGTTAAACTTATCTGCCAGATTGATGCCCAGTAGCTTGAGGTCCTGAGTTTAGAATTTTGGAGCAATTGTATTGATTTGGTAAATGCCAGTTTTCTTGTAAATTAGTATGAAAGTGTATCCGGTATCACTTTAGCTGGATTAAATTTCTAGCTGTGCTACTGACTTGAATTCTTTCCTTATGTCTAGTCATTCGATTTTTATGTCTTCATTTTGCCATGTGTAAATTGAAAATCTAGTAGAATCTGTTAACTTACAGTTTGTTTGTCTACCGGTTAAATTTTCATGTGAAAATCTGCTTGGTAAAAACATAGATAAGCTTTTAATGTTGAGAATTCATGTCAAAACTTATCTCTTCACAAAATACAGAAATTTGCTACTTTGCTTGAAGTAAAATTTACTTTACAAGAAATCCATGTATGAAAGTAAATGGAACTGCATGCAGTGGTTCATTGTTAGTGCTGCTCAGGAAATAAACAGCAGATCAATTGGGTTTTGTTATTGTTAGTCTGCAGCATGGTTTTGTTTTGGTTATTTAATGGATGCTTGTAAACAGCTTTATGATCTCTGGGTGAAAGATTTATACCGTATGTTTGCTAATGCTAATTATTATTTTCTGCTTGAAAGTTTTATCCTACACCTCTGAATCTTATCATACAGAGGCTGAAGTTGAAAAGAACATCTGAACTTCGAATACTTGTGTGATGCACTTCTCCAAGGTGCATGGATATGCCTGCTTCTCTGAAACAGCAATAGGAGAGCTGCCTTAGCTCTGTAAGGGAAGGCACTAGAAACACGAATAGAACTTGGTGTGAACTATTTGGGATAGCTTGCTGGCACATATAAAGTGAAAGGAGTGTGTCTGTGGAACCTGTCTGCACAGAAATGGAGGAGGTGATAATACTTGTGTCATTATTAGAATTCATGTGTGATTATTATGATGTTTTACGATAAACTACTACTGTAGTTTCTCCTGTGACACTATATTCAGTAATTTCTATTAGCTGTGAACTCTATACTATCTTGATTTACACAACAAGAGTTCCGAACTCAATGAATTTTGGTTTTGTCCTACTGATCAAATTCTGTGAGTGAGAGATGACTGTTTTTGGCATTATAGACTGTATAACTGATTATTGTAGTATCTTCATTAAGGCACTACATTCATCTTTTGAACAAGTTTGACAAACTGCAGGAAATCATTGATGCTGGACAACTTTAGAATTAAGGGCAAGCTCATTGAGGTAGCTGGTAAAAAATTAATAGTACAATGTATCATTTTGAAATCCCAGTTAAAAATCTAAGTATGAGGAAGTTCTCAAACGTGTGAATGTGCAGTCGATCTCTGTGGAGTCTTAGTATCTTAGGTATTCGTGTTTCTGGGTGTGACAGAGTTCCTAACATAGCATAGTATAAATAACTGCGTAAGTAGATTGCAGAAGAAAGTAAATTTGTGTAACTCTCATTTCGTTATTTCAGTTACTTAGTTTATCTGGTTTATACCTGGTTACTTGAGGTCACCTCATTTAAATAGAGTGGTGATGCAGTATTGTTTGCTGTATGTTGCCTTGGTTCTAAGTGGCGACACATAATCTGTTAATGTGAATGATTCTCGTGCTGCTCATACATAACTTCTGGTCTTTAGTTCTTCATGTTACTTGGTAGTATACAGTTTCAGATACCTGACAAAAAAAATGTCCTGTGGGATTCTTTAGTGTTAAATGACGAATGATTTTTGTTTATCTGTGCCCTCATTGCCTAATGTGATTACGCAGACAGTAGGATTCAACACAGTAAATCTCAAAGGAACGTGGACATCATTGAGATAATGATAATTTGTATAAATATCCTTAATGTTTGCATCTGCAGTAAGTGCTGTTAAGCATATTTCAGCTGTGTTTTGTCCAATATGAAGTTTATTAATTTACCTGTAGAATGTTAGTGCCGCCTGTTAGAGTAATTTAACAATTTAAGGCTGATTAGTGTTTGTCGACTTTAGTTGGAGTCTGTAGTGTGCATGGTAGAGTATTGTCTTACTGCGTAGTTTCAGTTTTTATTTAGATGCTTGTGAAAGCGTGAGATTGTTCGGAGTTACTGCAGATCTATAGCTGCTTGATTTCACGAGTAGCTTGCAGCGGCAGCGCATTAAGTAATGAGCTGCATTTGTTAGTGACTTTGTGTTGGTGCAAGGTCTCTTACTTTCGTAAGTGCATAAAATACAACTTTTTTGACAGGGAGACAGTCTTAAACTCAACCTCTCCTGATAGCTCTCAGTATTGTACAATAATAGGGATGGCAGTTAGCGTACATATTTCTTTTCCCATTGTTATTATGAAGAATTATTAAGTTGCTGTTCATTGAGAACTTTACAAATTGTAGGTTAAAGGTACACTTGAAAAGGTAGTAGTTCTTTTAATCTGAATTTGAAACTTAGTACAGTTCTTTAAAATGACTTGGAGCTTGGCTTGTAATTTTTCTCAGCAGAGGCAAAATGCGAAGTTATTAGTGCATATCATTTAAAATGTAAGTCAGAATTTAAGGTTCTTAGTTACTACTTACTGTAGTACCTTTTGGCTTCTGGTTGAAAGATATAAGTAGGCAAAATATGTAATATAACATGTTTTCTAAAATGACTTGTCACACGGTATGGAAATAGCCAAACTATCTCAGTCGTGTTGGGAAGCTTCTGATATATTTACTCTATTAAACTAAGAGGGGAAAGAATTACATATGCCAGTAGCCATTAACTACAAAACTGTTTCCTAATTATCCCCTAGAAGGTTTTGAAAGCAGTGAAATGACTTAAGTACATCTCCTCTTTCTTCCTGCACTTGTTTAATCCGGTGATTTCCTTGAGTCTGTCATTTGAAAAGTATTTAGAAAACAAGAGAATCTAGTTTGTGTCCTCAGATTTTGTTTTGCATAATCTTTTTTTTTTCTTTTAATCTTTGTCCCACTTTGACAGTACTGTGTGGGCTTGCATTATATCAACAGCTATTTGCACAAATGCCTGAGCATACCGTATGGTTTACATTAGTAGAGTTCAGTATTGGGTTCATGTTCTCAAAACACTATAAAGGTAGAGCACAAGGTGCAGAATTTCAGTAAGATTTTATCTGAATTTTCTTGTAATATCTTTTGGGAATTCACCTAATCAAAGCTTTCTCTCTAATGTTATAGTGGGTGTGAGGAAAAACCTGCATTTTAAAAGGATTTTACAATAATTGAGGTTTTACTTATCTCCTGATGAAGAAATACCTGGATAAAATTTAATTCTTACAAAATATTGTGGTGTTTTTATGACACTTCAAATGCTGATAGTTATAATAAGGGAACTTGACTCACCCAAGTAAACATGAATTAAAGACAGATCATTATACAGTTAATTTCCCCATACTAAAGTAGTTTTTTAAAAAGTTAAACACTGTAAGATGTAATCCTGTTGACTTCTGGCAACTAATTTACATTAGTGGGAACATTTTATATGAGCAATGCTGATTCTGTAAGTATGATTTTGCAGCTTAGAGTCCATAGATTGAATTATAGGAATATGCAGGCTAATGCAGATATTTTTCTGATAAAAACTTGTGTTTTCATCTTATGCAGGGACATCCTGATAACAAACTTGGATGCATCAATGAGCTATGATGAGCTGTGTGATGAAGTGCATGAGATGTGTAATTTACAACAGGAACAGCCAATTACCCTCAAGTGGATTGATGATGAAGGTATTGCACTGAAATACTACCTAGGCATTCTTGGGTTTATTGTTCATTGTGGTACAAAGAAGGGGAATTGAGGAAACTTGTATAAACAAGTTTCATATTGAGTTACTTTTCGTTTCTAAATAGCAGGGTACATAACCTGCCTTATAAAGCGGGGAGCTTGGAGAAATGAGCCTCAAAACTTCAAGGTTGATTGCAGCAGCACTTGAATTCACTTCTACAGAAGTGAAGGCTCTGTAGAACTTTAGTATTTTACTATTCCATACTTCTATGCTGAATGCAAAGTTTGTTTTAATTTCAGACTTCTGTAGGCCTAATGCTGTACCCCTCAAAATTCTTAATTTCAAATTCTTGGTGAGATCACTTTTTGATGTTTTTAACCCTGTCACCTGCATTTGCATTTTCTGAACTGTGATTTATCTCTTGAATGTTTGTTCAATATGAAGTTTATTAATTTACCTGTAGAATTGCAGTGCTATTTATTTTGCTTCCTTTGGCAATGTACGTGTCTGCTTATGATTTAACAGGGGTGTAGCACATCTGTATTGCATGATGGGCAGAACTCTTGACCTTGTAGGTTGAGAACAGCTACCATGCAATTATACAAGTGCACAGATGGTCACTTATTTTCCTGTTGCACCTTGCCAAAGCAGTGATCTGCAGCAGAACTCATAGATCTAAATGGAGAAAGATGAAAAAATACTAAATTGGTTTGGCTAACATTTGTAATTGTGTTTTGTTTTTTTAATAATAGCCTATACCGCTGTCTTTGCTGGGTAGCATCATTTGGTGGGTGAATGAAATTTCAAAATAGTGATTGAGCAAGGAGGTAGCCTGTAGTCAAAGAAGATTCAGTCCTCTTAAGATACCAAGAAGTAGTATCAATTACTTTTGAAGTTTACTCTTTCTCTTCTGATTACCAAGAAAGACAGAGGCAACTGTACTAACTTCAGTTTCCTAACCCTCAGTTTCATGGCAGTCTAATAAAAAGTAACCTATCAGAAGTGCATGGAGAGTAATTACATTTCATGTGCTTAGCTATTTGAACTGTGTGACTGTGAATAAAAGGAAGATAACTGTAGGAAACAACAAAACCTCATGAGTTTTGAGTTGGAGGGTTTTAAGATGTGATTCCTGTTAACTATTTCTTGGTTTGGATATCTGTTGCATTGGCTTTTTGGGGTTTACTTAAATTAAAACAACAGTTGGTTTTTTTTTTTAATTGCAGTTCTAATAAGTATTTTTCTTCTTGTCTTGGTTAAATACATACCTGTACAACCTTTTTTTTTAATTCCTGATTCTAAGTTGTTAAGTTTCAACCAATCTGCTGTTCCGGCTGCCTTCAATCCTCACAAGTTTTATGAGTTATGCTACTTCTGCATATGAGCGAATGTTTCCACTTACTGCCACATGTAATTTAAGTTCATTTGACTGACTGCACAAACAAATGTTCTCTTTGAACTAACTTAAAGCAAACAATTGCTGATGGATTAATGAATAAAAAAAACCTACCAAAGAGCTGAAGAAAATGAATTTTCTGTTGGGCTTTTTTTAATGTTTCTCTGGTTTTGGCAAGATCTAAAATGTTTGAACTATGAATAACTGGTAATAAAACCCCATAAACATACGAGGAATATGGATTGTTGCTTTGCAGTACAAATAATGCTTATGTCTTTCATGTTGCATTATTGCAATATTTATAGATCATCCAGAGCAGTGGCCTTCAAAGAGGGATAGATGCCCCCTGGGGTGCTTTTTTTTTAAAAAAAACATATTTTTAAGAAAATAATCAAGCTTTACTTGATTTAATGTGTGGATTGACACCGGTGTCATCACGTGGCCCATGTATCTTATGGTCACGTCACATATGGTGGGCAAGGTGTGCTGTGGGAAGAGTGGGTGTTCCACAAAGTTGCAAGGGTTGAGAGTGACACCCTTGCTCATTTGCTTGCTTTCAATGTATTGTGATGTACTGCAGTTTACGTGTGTCTGGTTAAGTGGATTTATGGATTAATTACCTAGTTTTAACTAAGTCAAAAAGATTCAAAAATTATCAGAAGTATTTGAAATACATATTTACATTCACTACTTTAAAGGATGAACCTCACCCTAACTGTATTGTGTTTTGAGATAATAGATAATGATGGTATGAAGCCATCATGATTAGCAAGACATTTAAAACATCAGAGGAAAAAAAAAAGAGTAGATGTTTGCCTTGTTCTGGACATTTCGTTTTTAAGTTTTGTGATACTCAATTTGATGCTTTACAAAACTTCACTAAACTTCATTACATTTTTAGAAGCTAGTTTTGAGTCTTCTTACTTAATAGCAGAAGACAAAAAGCCACATACCGTTGGGGAAACACTTGTTCTTCCTGTCATGGTAGAAATGGCTGGAATAATATACAGAAAACAAGATGGGAACAAACTGAAATGCATTCCTCTGTCAGAAGATGCTGTTGGGAGATGCATAGAAGATATTGCTGAAGGTTTGAAGGAACAAGAATTAAAACAAATTATGCAGTGTAGGAAGCTTACTGTGTGGTTGGATGAAAGTACAGATGTTTCTAACATGTCTCAGCTTAGGGTGTTTGCTGGATTCTGTTTCAGTAATGGGATATGTGAAGATGTAGTTTTTTGTGAGTCACTGAAGGAAAGAAAGATGTACTGGAAAGATACAGTCTCAGCAGTAAATGACTTTAATAAAAACAATGTGTTATGGAAAAACTGTCTAAGTATCCACTGATGGAAAGACTGATTTGACTGGAATAAAAAAAGAGGATTCTGGGGTAAGGTTGCAGGAAGCGCACCGCATGTGAAGTTCATCCACTGCATCGTTCGTAGACAAGCTATTGCAGCAGAGAAGTTGGAGCCGGAAGCGCACGGAGTACTACAGGATGTCATCAATGTGATTAATTTTATAAACCCAAGAACTTTAGATAGCACAATGTTTACAATACTTAGTAATAAGCTGGGCAGTGACCATGAAACTTTTGTACCTCGCAGAGGTTAGCTGGTTATCTTGCAGCAAAGTGCTTAAAAGAGTCATTAAAGATGAGTTATGCATTTTTCTTTCGCAAAAAAGATAAATGTTCCAAATATGTGGACGTTACCTGTGATGACAAGTGACTGTCAGTAGTATGCTACCTAGCACTTATTTTTCAAAAAAAAACCTGCTTAATCCCAATGACTGAGAAAGTAACTGCTTTTTCAAAAGGAGCTTTGCTATATCGAGACAGCATTTTGAAAGTGACTATTGGAGATAGTTCTGTTGTTCCATCAGTACACTTAAACTTGGAAATGGAATTTTCTAACCTGTTAAAAGTCTTCCAAACAGTTTCAGTGGGTTTTGAACTTATTAGTTAAAAAATGCAATGCTTTCAGATTAGTTTGCAAGAACAGCTGATTGACATCAGGGAAGATGAAAATTTACTAGCTGAATGCCAGCAAAACCTTTGCATAAATGGTGGCTGGGATTGAAGAGTGAGTATTATGATTTCGTAAGTGTAGCCAACGTTGCACTTCTTTCATTTGGATCTACGTATCTTTGAGGTATCTTTTCTTAGCTATGACACTGTTAAAACCAAGTATTGAAATAAACTGAGCTTAGAACCAGACCTTTGAAGCAATGTATCGTGAGATGTTAAACCAAGATTTTCAAAATCATGAAATATGTTTAATCACGTAGCCCTCATTAAAAATCTTTTTAATTTTTAATATTTTGAGGTTTTTGTGCCATTAAAATATTTTCATTTAAAAAATATTTATTGCATCCTTTTAAATTTTTTTGTGTATGTTTTTATAACATACATAATTTATAAATATACATATTGATGGTTTGTACTCAAGAAACTTTAACGATGGGGTGTGCTGTCAAAAGTTTGGAGACCACTGATCTAGATGTTATGGGCTGTTGAAACGGTATTTCTGCCTACCAGAGAGGTATTCCTCTATTGTCTTCCTATTCATATGTTTAACATTAAATAAAAATGTCCTCACTTTAAACTGATAAGGATTTGTACCTTGGAAAGGTCATCTCCTGAAATACAGGTCTCAGTAGTACGTGTGTTTTGGCTTAACTTCCAGTTCTCCCAAGAAGCTTTTCCAGTGCTTTGTTTCTCTGGCATCAACAAATTAATTGAGTGGGGTTTTTATGGAACGTCACCAATGTGTCATATCGTTACTTCCAAATCATATTAGAACCTGTTCTGTTTGCTGAGAAGAGCCATCTATGGGCTGTCTCTCCTTCAGAGCTTCAGAGAAATGGAAGCTTTAAATAGCTTAAAGGCTAATGTCTATACCACAGGTAGTTTTTAGTCTTCCAATTATTACTAGTTAATAATGTTTTTGGGGTGTTCTTACCTGACTGGATACTTTCATTTTTTTTTCATATTTTATTAATATAAAGCTAATGGTATATGTCAGAGAGAAATGGTAATAAGGTGTGGATAAGGCATGGCACTTGAGCCCAGGCTTTAGTGTGCAGTAATGCTCATGTCTCCATTTATTTTATTCTTTTCCCTGTGAATTTCAGCCTGAACGATATCTTGTAGTTTGGGGTGTGTGGGGTTTTCTGTTTTGTCTATTTTAGTAGTTAGGTTCTTGAGAATATGCTTTAAATTGAAGCTGGCATGTTGCCTCTTTGGGAACTTTTAAAAGATCTGTTTGTTGAATCTGCTACTAAAGAATGTGGGTACAAAAGACAAAGTCATAGAAACTAAGGCTTGATATATCTTTTTCTGAAAGAGAGAAGATTGTGGAGAGGCAGGGTTCCTGATTATTTTTTTTCCTTGTATTTACTTTTCTGCTGCTTATAAATCTAAGTTAAAAGAAAAAAGTGTGAAACTATTTTCCTCAAAACATACAAGCAAACCTTGAAAACTTTAGAGACTTAGAGAAATTAATTTTACATTAATTGTATCTCTAAGTCAGTGTTGGTATATTTGTATCCCACCCGTAACTTCTATTTGTATATCTGATTTTTTACTTTTTTAAATCATAGATTGCTTTTTTGTCAGTCTAGCAAGAGAGACTCAACTAGAATCTATGCGTACCTTCATAACTTTTAAGTTATAACATGGTTCTGCAGTCAATGAAGTTAAGGTATTAAGATAATGGGCCTTTTAACAAAGGGTAAATTAATTTTTAATTAAACTTAATTTTTCAGGTTACTAGGAAGTGGTCTTGCTTTTTTCCTTCTGTGTGTTATAGATCTTTAAGCATACTTATTCACTTTTGTATTTTGTTGTCCCCTTGCAAACCAACATAGTATATTTCTATCTACTCAGTTTTGATAAAATTAGAAGGAAAAAAACGTCGTGTTGATGTATTTTGGCTTTGGTGAAAATGCCAGCTTAATATCAAATGACTGAAAGAAAAGCAGTCCTGGAGGCTG
This sequence comes from Cariama cristata, assembly GCF_000690535.1. NCBI lineage: Eukaryota > Metazoa > Chordata > Aves > Cariamiformes > Cariamidae > Cariama > Cariama cristata. The sequence goes on along the minus strand of NW_009599631.1, from coordinate 63,230 downwards.
GTACATTTCTTACTGACTAACTGAAATTCTCCACTTAATTCTTCAGTCATAAATTTGCTTATGTATTGCTTTTTTGTTAGGTGACCCATGTACCATCTCATCTCAGATGGAACTGGAAGAAGCCTTCCGTTTGTATTGTCAGAACAGAGATGAAGGACTGATTATTCATGGCAAGTATTACCAGTTCAAGAACCCGTATGCATTTGTTGATAATCCTAACAGATTCTTAAATATGAGATTGGAACAACTCTTTTGCCCATCAAATAACATTCTTCTTTATGTAGCTGGTGCCGTGTAGTTTGATGTAAGAAGGAAGTGTTCTTTTGAGTGTGCAGCCCAAAGCTGAAACTATACAGTAGGCTTTGAGGGGGCTTCACATTCTAAATTGCACAGATTTGTTAGTGCTGTAGTCAAGTATAAGATCTTGCCAGTATGGAACCAAATTTTGATTATGTCATTTCTCAGAATTATTTAAAGGCTTCCAGAAACTGTCTTTGTGTAAATGTATTCAAGAATCAAGGAAAAAGTACTACTGAGAATCTTTTCACTTAAAAATCTAATGTTTTTGTTTTAGTTTTCCCAAGTATTCCAGAGAAACCCGGCATGCCTTGTCCAGGAGAAGACAGTGAGTACTAAAATATCAAGTGTTAGCTTAATTTTTTCAGTCACATGCAAAAGAAATATATTGAAAGATTTTCGTAATCTAGTGTTACATTCATGTATATGTGTTTTGTGGTTTCTTAATAGAATGCAAAGTGTTTGAAACTTCATCAACAGAGAAATTACATAAACCAACATTGTAGTACTGTTTTAATGTTTCTGAGGATTAACACTGGTTTCCAGTAGCTGATCTATTAGTAGCCATCAGAATTTTAGATGCATATTTAAATGTGATCCTTTGCTTTTGTGGTTCTTTTAGGTTTTTAACTTGCAAGGAAAGGAAGTGATTTGCTGAAGATGAGGGAGATACGGTCTTTTTTTATAAAAAGGTTATTAGTCCCTAAAAAAAATCCTGTGAAAGGTAGATAAACCTCCAGAGGAAGGATACATGATTGATATGGTTTACCTGTATTTCAATAACTTAAACTGCACAGGGATAAAAGGATTAAATAGCTGTATAGTCACTTTTCATTATGGAGGGATGTCATCAGTGTATTAGTTCATATCTTTGAATGTGAGTAATTGGGTGACTGTTACTAGATGATGCTTGACTAGTCACAGTAGTAGGAGTAAAGGTGAACTGAAGAATTCAAGGACCTTTGCTCTTCTCTTTGGAAGATAAAAGAGCAGATAAAATTAATTGCTGATAGAAGCAAGTAATGCATACTAGGAGAACACTACTTAGTTGCCTAGGATCTACGCTGACAGGCTGGCTAGTGTAGTGCAGTGGTCAATAGTTGTGAGTAATATTTTTAACCAGAGAAATAATACTAATATACTAATAATTGATCTATTGAGAACTTTTACTGAAATCTAGAAGATGGAGTGAGATGGAATAAATACCAAAATATTGCAGTTTAAATAATATTTTTTACATAGGAACTACAGTAGGTTAGCAGTTAGATGTGAAAAGCAGACAAGTTTCCATGTTGTTAAAGTTGTTTTATAGAAAGAAAAAAAGGAGTAAATGTGCAACACTATCTGCTGTCATTGTTCAGCCAATTAGAGAAAATGAAGACTGTTTCCTATGCTGATTAGAAGTGTTAAATTATTTTCTTTGAGACACTTTTTTTTCTTCTAGAAAAAAATGATGAATGAAGACTGTTTCCTATGCTGATTAGAAGTGTTAAATAAATTATTTTCTTTGAGACACTTTTTTTTTTTTCTTCTGGAAAATGATGTCTGTGTGGTCTTCCCTTTTTTTAGGGTGAGCCAAGCAAGCATTTGTGTAGCTGTTTCCAATGTACTATTTTCCATATATCCTGAGTTTTTTTCATGCCTTGTTTAATAATGTTTTCTGTACTTTCCTTTATCTATGAGAATAGCTTAGTGGGTTTCTTACCAATTTTGCTCGAGTGTCAACAAGGAGATGGGCAATCAGACCATCTTGCTATATCACATAATGTGCTTCTACTGCATGTGCAAGCAAATAAGACTTAATTTCAATTCTTGTTTGCCTGTGAGTTAAAATTGAAGTGAGGACTGTGTGGTTATATTTTACTGTATGTTGAAAATGTATAGGTTTTACTATGCTCTCACTTTCCAGTTTAGCTTAACAGGTTGAAAATATCTATGGGAAAATATTTTCAGGCTCAAGTTTCATGGTCGTTCTGCAAAGAGTGTTCTTAGTTCTGTAGGTTTAAATGTGATGTTGATCTGAATTGTGTACAAGGAACACTGCTTTATTTTGGGACCTGAGTTATGGATGTTATGCTCTGAACTGAATCTCTTCCCTGGAAAGGTGTCAGGTTTGCATTGACATGCTAAAGTCTAACCTCTGTATCTACAGAAAATATTGTTAGCAACAGTAAAAGTTTTGGTTTTTCCCTATATCTTGCTACTTTTCCCAAATCTTTGTTTTGGGAATGATGTTTTAGGACTTTTGGGTAGTTTGGTGTCTTATGTGCCTTTGACTTTTGTGAGAATTGCAGTAAAAGCGAAAGTGACGACTTTAGGGATTAGCTAGCCTGAGAATGCTTGTAATACTCTACCAGGGCAGATTTTTATGCCAGAAGTAAACATAAGTGTTAATACTCCACTATAAGTCTCCAGACCATGTTCTGTGAAGCAGCTGTCTTTCAGTGAAGACAGAAAGGTTGATTTTACTTAAATTTCTAAATTTGGGGTGCCTCACCCTTTAATTCTGCAACTAAGAATGGAACAACCAAGTCTGGCATCACTGTAGTATTGGGGCTCACAACATGCTGAAAGCTATTTTGCATTCTTTTTCTAAGTTGCTTCTAACTTGTTGGATGAAAATTGTAGGGAGTGAGCTCGTATGGGCATCCATGTCGCTCTGCTTTCCCAGTATAAGAACTGAAAGAACTAGCTGACTCTAGCTCTGCTTCTGTTGTCGTAGCTGTTTAAAGAGGAAGGGAGGAAATACGTTGTACCAACTTAGACTGGTGCAAGTCCCAAGTAGAATTATTTGCCCTTATTTGTGAAAACACAAAGCAAACTAATGTGGAATACTGTCAAGAAAAGCAAGCTAACTGGAGGAGAGAAGGCTGTTGCTTAAAGGGGTATCTGTGCAAATGATGTAGCATAATGAAGTTCACTGCAATTTAATGATCTCATTAAAAGTGTAGGTATTTTAGTACAAAAGTTTTTTTGTGTTAATTTGCTGAATGTTTTAGTTATCTTAAGCAATGAGATGAACTATAGAAGCACATAGATTAGTGTGGCTCAGATGACCTGGTTATTGCGTCTGTAGGGTATTTTTCCCTCCATGGTTTTACAGGTCATGTTGAATCATACTTTGATTGTTTAAAAAACCTATTTAGTAGGATGTGCTCAATGAGTGATTTGTCATCAAGTTTCTCATAACGTAATGAATTAATTCAGTGCGTATTGACTCTTTGCATCCATGGGGCCTGCATGGAAATCTGGTATTGTGGCCTATTTGTTACTATTTTCAAATTGTTTTACAACAGACATTAAATTTTATGGCTGCTAATTTAGCATGAACGAATGCATTCAGCATTATTATTTGTTAGCTTAAGGCATACAACAAACACCTGCGTTGCACTCTAGACTATATGGAAATATTATTGATATTAGTGATAGAGTTTATTTAAAGGACTATTTATTTTGACAGCATTAAAATATTGTCCTTTATTCAGAAAATAGTTGATATATTTCAAATTCTTTTGTTATGTTCGTTGGAAATCTTTTTAAAAAATAAGAATGTTACATATGCAGTTTTCTAGAGCCTCATGTTAGCACTATAAAGGAGCTTATGAATTTGCCTCAAGTTATTTCCGGAGACAAAAAGTTAACTAGTTGCTGTGTCCAAAATGGGCTTCTACTTAAATTAGCAGTCTCGAAGTGTGGATTTCTAGTTTGTTACAGAACTGCGGACAGTTTGAAGTGGAATTTTTAAACACGGCTTTTGAATTGCTAAATAATTTCATTTGCAATATGTTGCTCAGACTTGGTTGTATTAGGTCATGGAGTGACTATTTCTGATAGTATGTGATCTTCTGAATTGCAAATATTTTGTGGTGAATTTCTGTAGAATTGTAAGTTTTTCCTTCCAGTTCCTTCAGAACAATAGTGCTTTGGAAGAAGAGTGCAGAAATACATACTGAATGTTTTGCATTTATGTTGAAATCTAATAATATAGTTGCTAACTGTCCTGGACCTTTGTGAAATTGATATGGTTTTGAGATTGTACCAGCCAGCAAAGCTTGAAATAAATGCATGTAATCCATTAATGGAATAAACCATGTGACTAATATTTCAGTTCTATTTGTATGCCTTAAGAAAAGTTCTTTCTGTGCTTGAAGAACCTACCTTCTTATTTTGATGCGATCTTGCCTGCAAGATAGAACTTGCACAGTTTCCAGCATCTGAACTTGCATTGTCTCTGTATTCCTTTTGCTCCTGAATTTTTGTGCTTTTTTTTTTGTTTGTGCCAGACCCAGCTCCCTGTATAAATGTACGGCTGCTGTTGTAGAAGCAGTACCGTTTACCTTTAGCAAGACTGTTAACCCATCCCCGCAGCCTGGAATGGCAGTGCTGCTATGTGGGTGAGGTGGCAGGATTTCTAAAACACCTTGCATCTCTTCCCAGATACTGAATGTGACCTCTCTTAGGCGTTTCTAGCATCTACTGGATTGGAGCCTTGAATAATTTATCACAGTGTTTCCTGATAAAAATGGCAGACTTTTCGGCTGATCTTTTGTATTTACAAATATTTTTACTCTTTTAGTAGATTAGCTTTTCTTTTAGAATTGATATTAAACAAGGTTGTTTCTAAAATGTTTAGGTGTGTATTCCTCTTCTGTGCTCAGAAGTGATAGCCTTGCTGATACCCTGTTACTAAAGCGTGGTATCTGATTGGCAGTTTTATAACTTAGTTATTGTAGTCTCAGTTTATTTACACTGACAGATCTTGGTCTGATTTATCACACTTGGTGCTGTAGAGCATTGTATAACAAAGCATGTTCAGCTGAACTATTTCTATCGATTTGTAGGACTTCCCTCATGGAATTGCCAGTTTTATCAGAGAAATACTTGTTTTTGTGACATCAGCTCCTTGACATCCATGCCATGTTTTAGTTTGTGCCTCAGCTGCTAGCTACAGCCTCTCAAGGGAGCCAGTACCACCCGTGCCTGGATGCATGAGGCAGAGATGTGAAAGAGAGAGACGGGGGTAACCAGTCTTCCATTAAATATTTGCTCTTAATGTTCGAGCTGATCCTGCCTATTGTCCTTGGTATCTAATGTTATTCAAACAGCGGCATCAGTGGAGTAAAGGGAAAATGTTTCATTTCCTACCTACTACATTGTAAAGCGTAAAGAATTACATGCTGAAGAAGCTAAAGAATAAAACCCAGTGAGTAATGCATGCTTTTTCTATAGATTTTATGTATCATCATTGTGATTGCTGTTATGAATTGAGGCCATTGATGCAGTGTGTGTGTACGTGTGGTGCAGTAGATAATAGAACTCAGCATTTTGGTTATGATACAGTTGCTTTGCCTACCACCCTCCTTTGCAGCCATAGATTGTTACAAATGCAGAGATTCCTCCTGCCTCTCGTGCGTAGGGATGTGGCTGAGAGACCTCTCAGAAATGCTGATAAAATTGCACTGAAAGGACTCTTGGGGAACGTATTTTAGGAGGAAAAGAACAGAGGAGTGAGTGATGCTGCTGCTGCTAATGTTGGAGATTCATGAAAGAAATGTATCCCAAAAACCCTGACGGTATGTGTTCAGGGCCTGTTTATTGTAAGATTGCTGATGTAAAGATTAACGATTTGGAAGCATCGTTTTCTAGGGCCTTTTTGTTGAATTGTGTTTAGTAATTGTCTTGGATGTTTTTTAATTGTGAAATGCTTATTTTGAATTAAGGTTTACTTAGTTTTTAATACTGTTAGAATAAACTGTGCTAGTACACTTCTGTATTTTTACGTCTGAACAAATAGATATGTGTATTTAATGTTAAAATTCATCTTGGATTTGGGTAGCTAGTGCTAACAAATTTTAAGGTTGTTTTGCTGTTGGCTTCGTTTAATAGAATGCAGACTAGGAAACCTTTAAATGATTTCACGAAAGATAATGAATATGTTTTTAATGTGTAAGTACTTATGGCATTAGTATGACAGTAGACTAATATTTTTATTATTTAATATTTCTGACTGATTTTGCTGCCTTTTTTTGTAATGATTACACTGTGTTGTGGATGTCTCTTATGCTCTTTGTTTATATGCTCAGTATTTTAGCATTAGGTGTTTGGACTTCATTTTTCCCCAAGCAGTCTTTCTTGAAAATTTCATCATAGGGTTGAGTAAAGGTATCTTAGTAACCTAATTATTGTTGTGAGCTATTTTATCTTGGGTATAGATATTTGAGTTTGCTTTATGTTCTGCCTGATACTACAAAATAGCTCTAAAAGGCTTCTTGCTACAGTAGTGTGGCCTGTAAATATTTTTCTAGCTCATAAGGCAGGTTTTTCCCTTCGTTTGTTACTGTATTGGCAGCAGTGATTAGGTTATTCAGAGCACGTGAACCAATTTCATCCCCCAATGAAGAAAGGAACTATTGCGACCATAGAGACTATTCTGAAGACATAGATTGGATTGCACTGGATAATTAGGCAATTTTGAAACTGCTAGTAACCCTCTCCTGGTTTTTAGTAATTGAACTGACAGAGAGGAAAATAGTACAATTTTTAATGCAAGATATGTTGTTGCTCAGGAATTGAAAATAGCTGTGTCATAGTTTCTTAAGAATACCTGAAATATCCTCCTCTGTCTTAACTGTGTACCACTTTTTTTTTATATGTGGCATATTTGAAAAATAGACATCAGATCATGAGATGGCATAAGTTACTGAAAACAGAATTGTAGTTAAAGGTCTATTTTGCTTATAATCATTTAATGTTTTAAAGAAAAATGTTGAAATTATTTTAGAATTAGGTAGGAAACATCCGATGAATAATAAAGAGCTAGGCCTTTTGATAATTGAGGCGTGAAATTATAAAGCATGCATCTGATTGTAGGGTTTGATATCTTCCCTTACTTTTAAGATACTGGATGTCTTAGCAGATGTTTGTATACCAGCTCATAAACTATAAACTAAAAATGCAGTGGAATAAGGAATGCTTGGGCTAGTTTTTAAGGTGTCATAAGAAATATCTTGTGGGTTTGGGTGTTTTTGTGTTGTGTGTGTTGTTTTTTTTTTAATTCTACCCCTCCTCTCTTAGCTGTTTCTCAGAACGTAGTATAATCATGCAGGAAAGATGTCACCTGGTTTTAGAAAACTTCTCTTGAATGTAATGTCTAGCTCCATCCCTCTGTGTTCTCTCATACTTCTAATGTAGATACTTCTCAGAAGTTGGTAAATCTACTTTTGATACACAGGCATTTGGGGTAACTAAATTGGCAAGAAGGTCATGAAGCTTTTTGTGTTATTTTTTGGAATTAGTGTATGTCTGTGAGCCTGTTAAACCTTTGTTAGGCCTGTCTGTTTCAGTAGCTTGAAAGAGCTATTTAATGTGTAACCTCTTAAATGATATGGTCAAGGTTAATTATATATTATTATACTTGGGATTCTGTGTAATACTTTTTTTAATTAGCTGCCTTATGCAAGTTACGGTTTTTAATGTTTAACTGAGCCACAGAAATGACAACAGAGGCCTGCAGGGCAGATAAATGGGCTTTTCAACATTTATCTCCTGGATTTTTAAGTTGCTGTGTGAGAAACCAGATTTTGTGTGAGATTTCAGGTGCTGCTAATAGGAAATGGAGAGAACTTCAGAAGTGAAGTCCGATAACAGCTGGCTGGCCGCTGGAGACTTGCTGTCAGTACAACTCTGGATGGTAAATAAATGTCCTGAAGTAAAAAAGCAAAAAGAATCTAACTTTAGGCATGTTGAAAGGGTGGTTTTCAGAAGAGGTGTGTGAGAGTCCTAATCATCACTGTCAGTGCAAGAGTTAAGTGTTGAACCGACTGTGCAATTCTGTCCTTAAACCACAAGGGGAAGGTAGTGACTTGGGTAGTGGAAAAATGAAAAACTGGTATTTTCAATATTGACTCGGAAGCACCTCATTTGTAATTCTGAAGTTCCATTACTAATTCTTTTGCATCTGTAAGTGCTTGTCCTTGAATTATTAGCTGGGGAAATAATTAAAAGGAAACGAGAAACTATTTGAAGGCAAAATTTCATGATTTTAGTATGGTCCTCTTAACATCATTATTATGAGCGTGTTATTGTAAAGGTAATCTACTGCATTCTTCAATAAAGCAGGTACAGGTGCCCTGTGACTGCCACAGGACTCCCTGTTCTTTAGATTGTCAACTCTAAAAACTGCACTTACCCATGGGGATTGCAAAGAAAGGAAAACCACAGGCAGGCGGTGATAAAATTGATAATGTAGAGCCTGAAACAATAAGTCCATTAATTTCAAGGTGGAATCATTGTTTTTAACAATAGCACTACAAGCTATCTCAATGTTACTTTAAACTTGTTGGAAGGAACAGTTAACATAAGATGATTTTACACAGCAGATCTCGTATTATACACAGATAATGGAGAGCAGAGTAAAAATCTTTAGGTTTTAGGTGGGAAGCAGTGTGTAAACTTTGCCGATCCGGTATAATTATCTTCATTTCCTCTGTGGTGTGAGTTGAAAGCCCCCTTCCAAAAGCTGAAAGACAAATACCGTCATTAATTCGAAAGATTTAAACATGCATTCTTTAACATGTCAAACACTATAGCTTTCCATTTACAGATGAGATGAAAAGGCAGGTACATGACTGTATCATGCAATTTTTTTTCTCCCTAAGGATGAGAAGCTGTAGGATGGAAGGTTGCTCTCTTGGGAAACAATAATTCTCTGCATCATAAAAGAATTAGCTAAGATGGAAGACTTAACTAGTTTGCTATTAGAATTATTATAATTTAATCTGGAATATAACAGGTATGATGAGTAACTCCTGAAACTATTTAGATTTTTTTTAGCTACTGTTACTAAATAAGTTTACTGATACTTTATTTTGCTGCAAACTCTACTTCTTATTTATACTTGTGAAATCTATAAGCGCTATATCCATATAGTATATGAGGAAGCTTAGAAGGAGTAAAAGTACAAATGGGAGAATCTCTGAGATTAGTTTTATTTATTGAATGATAAAAACTGAGCACAATTCATAGAACTCAAATTGTGACGTAGTAAGAATGGACATTGTGTGCACTTAATTTCAGCTTGCTTTCCTCCTAATACGAAGCAGAATAAGGTACTGTGAGGTACAGATGTGTCAAAACTGTTGGGCTGAAAGGCAATACATCTGGAGACTTATTCCTGCTACAAGGTAATAGTGTCCTCTCTTGTACTGAGGTATTGCATCCTTTTCTGGGTATAATATTAGCAGAATACTGATTAAATGGGAAAGAATTCAGAGAAATACACTCAAGAGTCCAGTTTCTTAGGAAAGATAAAGTACACCTTTATGAAGTAATAGCTAAACTGAATTTCTGTCATTCTGCTAATAGTGGAATAATGTAAACATTGGGAAGGGAAATGGAACTGTATTAGAGTGGATCATAAGCTGAAGTAAAGGTACCATGCTGTGAAGGAAAACAGCTTGACTCAGTAAATGTGTCCTAACACTGAGGCTGTAGGAACTAAATAATGGTTTCAAGGACATTGTGAAGGCCACCTTATGAAAGCTTGACGTATTTAAAATAAATGTTAAATCAATTTTGAATAGCTGGTGGATTTTTTGAACAGTTTTGCATTTTTAGTGATAATGAAATCAAATAGGTGTTGCCTATCACTTGAGGGAAAATCAAGGAATTCAGTACACACTGGAAAAAAACTTAAGAAATAACCATCAATTTAACACAAATCGCAGCAATCGTAAAAAACAGGAACTCCATGCTTTTCATGAAGTAGGTATGAACAGTGCAAGGTGAATGCATTGTTTAAGTTGGAGGAGTTTTTAGCTAATTTTAATTTCAATTTCATTCTAAGCACAGGTTCTGGAAACTTTTAGTAGTTCTGTGATATCAGCTTGATGTTCAATAGCAGTTCAAAATACAAATAGAATTGTACAGGTAACTGTGAAATAGTGGGAGAATCAGGTGCACAAGACAGGCCACAGCCAAATCTATGCAAAGATTTCAGTGTAAGGAGAGCAAGACTAGGACTTCAACTTAGAAAAAGACAACTGATGAAATATGAGACAGTTAATTTAAAAATCGTTTATGGCATGGATTAAGTTAAATCAGTTAACTGTTTCCTACAGGGCAAGAGGTGGGGCTCTTAAAAATGATGTCTTCTAGAATGTTTTCTAGGGGATTTGTAAGTAGTTAGCTTTTTGGTTTATCCTCCTCTTCCAACTGCCTTGAAGCATGAATACCAAATTTGTTTTCATTTAATTGACAAACATTTTTGCTTTGACTAGATAATAATGTATGAGTAAACTCTGGGCTGTTAGTCACTGATTTGTATTCTTAACAGTTCTTAGCGATTAGTTAGTAAATTATTTGTCTCACAAGTAAAAAGAGAATTCGAATTCTGTGATTGACTTCACAGTTGGCATTCTAGAATTCAGTGTGGAAGTAGGTGGATCACCCAAACTTACTATAATTTCTGTACCAGGTGACTGGGAAAATCCTACTCTTACCCTAGTTTAATACCAGATTTATCCATCTTGGTAACATTGCAAGTGTATTCAACTGTTCCACTCGTACATGCACAGCAGTATTTCATGAAAAGAAACAAATTGTTGAATTGTACGGTCTTTCTTTGCTGAAGGTGATGTTCAGTTTTGTCTGAGGTTCAAATTGTAACTGTTCCTGTGCATCACCCAACTTGTGTGCAAGTCAGACAGATGGCCACTTTAGCCATGGGACTTACTGCACTCAGCAGCCTACCCAAAACAATTACAGTTCTTATACTTGATGTTAATACAATCTGAATCAATTAAAAATGTGCGGTTTTTGCTATATCTTATTATGAGATTTTTTTTAAAGTCTTTCATTTATTTTTTTTGCTTGCCAGAAACATGCCAAGCTATCTCATGCATTTGTTTGCCATGATTGCTGGAGGGTTACATTTCCATTACAGTTTTCAACAAATAATTCTGTAAACTGTGTTTGCTGCTAAGTGTTTAGATACCTCTTTTAAAATATCAGTTGATTATTTTCTTTTGCTGAAGAGATATTAAGTCAAATCCTTGGATGTCTCCCGTTTGTTTGATAGCTAAAGTAACTATGTTGGTTATTCTGGTAGGATGCATCATTGTCTTCCACACTGGGTGTCTCTGGGAGGTGCATTTGTGAGACCTCATCCACAATATTTTTCCAGTTGATCAGTCCCTCTGATCACAAGTAAAAGGATCTTTTAAGGACATCTTACATATTGTCTAAACTTTTTATTTTTTGTATTTCTGTGAATATAAGGTAGTGGGGGTTTTTAGTTTGAAACTAGAAGCTTGTGTTTTTAAAAATAGTTTAGATCGCTTTGTTTCTTAATTTCCCCATGTATTTTGAACGCAGTCAGTATTTTTAATGACAAGGACAATCCAGATTTTCTAATTGCCATTCATAATGAGCTTTTTAACTTGGAGACCAAGAAAGAACATAAGACGTTAATGGGTGTGACTGATCTAAAGAGATGGACAGCACCAGTGCAGCAGAGGCTTCTTAAAAGTGAGATGTTAGTTCTGGTTTTATTGGATGGCATTGTCTTCGTAAATGTGACTTATCACCTTGCAATGGCACGGAGCCATTTTAACAGAAGGATATGAATATGAGCAACCAAGAGGTGCATGAGAAAACATTGTGTATGGAGAACAGGTTTTCTACCTAGTCTTGTTTCCCACCAGTCCTGAAGTGGGAGTCAGTTGACCCCCTTCTAAGTCAGTGGGGGATAGGATATTCAAAGAGTATTCTAGCTGTGTTGCAATAAATACCGGCAAATATTACTGTTCTGTGAGATACAGTTTTATTTCCTTGTTGGTTCTCTGCTGATGTTATATGTAGTACACTTCCTTTGTCGTCATTGCCATCTTAATTGTACTTGATTTTCTTTTTTTTACAGAGGTTGATCTGACTTTGAGGTTTAATTTTAGTGTCTCTTGAAAAAGAAAAGAAGGATGGGGCTATGGTTCCCCAACTGCTAATCAGTATTAAAAATAAAATGTTGTCTTCTGACCGTTTTAATAACTTCAAGAGGTGAGAGTGCTTAATACCTTTATATTGTTAAGGATACTCTTTTCCTTTTCTAACTTCTGAAAAGGAATGGCAATTGTACATAGCAGCTTATTCATAATAAAAAGGGCCAAGTAACATCCCATACAATGTATGTCTGTTACATTCTTTAGAAAGCAGTTTTATTGTTTCAATTTAACTATTTGGGACATACTAAGAAATAGATATGTGAAACAACATACTATCAAAGTTCTTCAGAATTTACTTTCCCAAAATTTGTTCTATCTTTATATGTAATTATTTTTATATCTTATCTTTTTATTTAACTCAGAGTCTATCTGAAATACCAGTATCAATTTCCTACTTGTAATTCATGAGTTGGTTTTGAAAGAATGCTCACTTGTCTGCTCAGCAAAACATTAAAAGAACAAAACAAAAACTGGGCATTCTTATACTGTCCAGCTGGCGGGCAATGTAATTGGCCTGTAAACAAGTTGCATTAATCTCTGAGAAGTGATTTGCAGCAATAGCAAATTATCTCTGTGCTTAGTATAGTAAAAGATTTCATTATAGTTTGATCACATAAAAGCAGACTTTGCAATTGTATTTGTAAATCCAAATGCAGAGGAAATAATTTTTTTGTGGTCATCTTACTGCCATTCATTGGTGTAAACCACACTTTTCAGACACCTGATTAATCTCTGACATGTTCTGGAAAATGCAAGCATTTCTAAACTTCCAGATGGAAAAATAATATTTTGGGCTTGAGCGCAGGTTGGACGTGTCTTAAAGTGGTTCTTTTCTCCAGTGCTGGGAACATGTATTGTCATTTGAAAAATAGTTGTGCCGCCTTCTATTTCTCCCTAGTTTACCAAGTTACATTTTCAAAGGTAGGATTCACATCCTTTCTGCTAAGTTCTGAGGAGGCCATTATTGAATTGAGGGAATGTCTTCTGTAGGTGAGTTAATTTGGAATGAACACTGAACAGTAGACAAATTGCTCATCCATTTATATCCACAATTAAATTTTTTGTGTGTATTTAATTTTTTCCATAAGTTTTTTCTACAGTTTTTTTTAAAAGATGGGAAAACCCCAACCCTAAGGAATGTCTTTGAAACAACAATATTAAATATATTTACAAGGTTCATTGTGCATTACTGTTAGTGATGTAGTTGCACAGCTTGACAACAGAGGGAAGAATTGCACAACAGCAAGTCTGTTGTTTCACAGTGCTTTTTAGGTAGAGACAGCTGGTTAATTTTGTTTCAGTTTGAGTGGTTTTATTTCCCTTGTAATCTTAACTTGAAGAACAGTCTCTTTTTTTTATTTAACTCTAATTTTCTAGTCTTGGAAGTAGATAAAGTTCAGTACATTCATTGTAATTGGAATATATATTTGTGTTCCCCAATAAAAATTTGCTATCCCTGTTAGCAGCTTAAAATATCTTTTGTTTTCCTCTAAACTTGTTCATGTATAAAATGAATATTCAAAAAATCTTTTTTTTTTTGTTAGGCAAAGGCTTGTCTTTAACAAATATTAGAGAGGAAAGATCACTTTGTTTAATTAGGGGTATGATATCTCCTTCAGCCTCCAAGCAGCTAACTCAGAAGTCCTTAATGAGTTAACTGATGTGTACTGTAAAACAAATGAAAAAGCAGCCCTTTTCATTAAACACAGTAATTAAATGCTCATGCTTTTGTGATGGCATTCCTTTTTCTAGGTGGCTGGGATCAATCACAGCTGTAAAAAATTTACTACTTCTTATCAAGAATCATGGAATCCCTTACTTGTATTATTGTAAATTGTTTTAGAAACATGTACCAAAATATTTTTCTCTCGGGTTCAAAAGGATCCATTTTCCCATATGAAGTATAGGGGTGAAATGTGTACTGAGATTAGAGCCACCTTCACTCTTCACATGAAACACTGACAATAAATTATTTGTTTCTTATTTCAAGATATATACTTACTGCCATTTTAAGAATCTGTTTATTGCTCAAGGTGGTTTCTTTGATCTAGTATAGCTCTAGTTAGGATTTTTGAAGCTAGTAATGCTTCAAAATAATAATGATGTTAAAATTCCAACTCCTTTTTATAATCTGCCATTATCCTTAAGTGAATTTTTGGGATGAGTAACCTTTTTCATGAGTGTGTTCCTAGATACATAGAATACACATTTTAATCCAGTTCAGTAGGTTATTCTAAGCAGGTTGCCCAGGATCATGTCCAGATGGCTTTTGTCAGTCTCTACAACCTCTCTGGGCAACCTGTTCCAGTGCTTGGTCACCTTCACTGTGAAGAAGTGTTTCCCTATGTTCAGAGGGAACCTCCTGCGTTTCAGTCCCTGCCCGTTGGCTCTGGTCCTGTCACTGGGCACTGCTGAAAACAGTATGACCCAGTCTTAATTACAAATACTTGAAGGGAAGGAATATACGTGGATGAGATGTCTCCAAGCCTTCCCTTCTCCAGGCTAAACAGTCCCAGCTCGCTCAGCCTCTGCTCATATGAGAGATGCTCCAGTCCCTCAGTCATCTTAGTGGCTCTTTGCCAGATTCTCTCCAGCAGCTCCATGTCTCTTGTGTACTGGGGAGCCCAGAACTGGACACAGTGCTCCTGATGGGGCCTCACCAGTGCTGAGTAGTGGGGAAGGATCCCCTCCCTTGACCTGCTGGCTATGTTCTTCCTAAGGCAGCCCAGGCCACTGTTAGCCACCTTTGCCACAAGGGTTCGTTGCTGGCTCATGTTCAACTTGGTGCCCGCCAGGACCACCAGGTCCTCTTCTTCAAAGCTGCTTTCCAGCTGATCAGCCCCTAGCATATACTGGTGTGGGGGGTTATTCCTTCCTGGGTACAGGATTCTGCACTTCCCTTTAAACTTCATGAGGTTCCTGCCTGCTCAATTCTCCAGGGGTTGAGGTCTCTCTGGCAGCACAGCCATGTGGTGTATCAGCCACTCCTCTTGGTTTTATATCATCAGTGAACTTGCTGAGGGTATGCTCTGCCCCATCCAGGTCACTAATGAGGATGTCGACAGGATTGGAGCCAGTATTGTCCCCTGCCGACAGACACTGACAGACACTGGACTCCAACTAGACTTTGTGCCGCTGACTGAATACGGATTACAAAAATGAATACTATTATTGATAATACTAAGAACATATTATTGTCTCATAAAATTAATCTTACTGTGTAGTAATAGTAATAATAATAGAACTTGTGATATAGAGGTGTATCTTAAAATGATCACTGTTTTCTCATATTTTATTTTTTTTTACCGTGGCCCCTTTTAGAGACAGGAATAGGAGTTGATTTGCCTTGGACCCTGCGCTGCATCAGTGGCAGTTATAGTGGTAAATTTTAGGGGTTCCTACTTTTTAAAGCTATGTTATATTAAGTTCAGTTTTTGTTAGATTGTTGACTCACAAGTGTGTGATATAAACCTCTGACTTTGATTTAATATTTATCATTAATTAGGGAAGTGACTTGCTCCTTTATTTACAGACTTCATCAGCACAAGCTGCTTGTTCACTTATCATTCACTTTATCTTATCACTGACATGAGGAATATTATGTTCAGAACACAGATGTATTAGGTTGCCTCCATATGGTGCTTTGTCTAATGAATCAATTAGCTATTTTGGAAAAAATCCTTGTGAATTTTTTTGCTCTGTGGAAAGTCATCCTACAAATGATGGAACAGTTTTTCATTGTTTGTGTTTGAGCATATTTTTAGGCAAAAACTTTGCAATGGCTTTGCTAGGTTCTCATTTAAATTTTCTTTACACTTAAGCAGGTGTTTCTTTGTTTGCTTTAAAGTTTATATTCTGCATATTTTGAAGAACTGTTTGAGTCAAACATATCAAATAATACACCTTTATTATAGTAACTATCTTTTCCACTTTTATGGCATGCAGTCTTTCAGTGTCTTTGAGAAGTTGGTTTTGTTGGTTTTTTTTCCAAATTGTTAACAATTCATTTAATAGTGCAATGTCTGTTTCAAATGGTTGTGAAGTAAACATTTGCACATGCAAATAGAGTAACATACGAATGTTTGTAGATTTGGCACTGTAGATTTGTGGAGTCTTCAATACTTGTATGCGTTGTGCTTTTGAAGGACAAAAATAGAGTATCTAAAAATCATACCCAGTATTACAATCGGAGTTTACACATTGTGTGTTAGTAGCCTGTGGTTTTTGACTTGCTCGATATTAAGTTAAAATAATTTTTCAATGAAGAAACTATTCACTACTTGCGTTATCTTTTGGCAGTGAAAAATGGGGTTTTTAGTAAAAAAAAAAAAAAAAAAAAAAACCAAAAAAAACCAAAAAAACCCACAGAACTTCATCTTTAAGGTGTGGATATTTAAAACTTAACTGTTTAAAGCTTGAAAGACAGAAACATTAAAGATGAAAATTTAAGGCAGTTTTGCATTAACTTCTGAGGATTATAAATTTACAGTTTAATACTTTGTCAAATTGTAGCAACGTTTATCAATCAAGTCTATCAAAGCTTTTGTATTAAAAGTTCTTTACTGCATTGTCTGGGGCATTTTAGTTAACAGTACGTATTTTTCTACATATGATATTGGTTGCTATAGATTGTTTCACTTGTATTAGACTGATTAAAGGGCAGTTTTAACAGCTAACATAACATTGGACTCTCAGTTGAAAACCAAATAAGCAAAACCCAACATAACTCCTCTCCCCTCTTCAACTTCCTTATTGAGATTCTTATGGAGAAGTTGCAACTTTTCTAAAAGAGAGTAAGGCAATATTACAGACCCTGTTAAGGTGACAGGGAAGAAGTGAGGATCACTTTATATTGACGAAATATAATTCCTTGTTATGAAACTGAGTTGTTTTGGTTGGCAGAACCAGTGTACCTAGGTACCAATATAGCATATATATAGCCACCCGCAAGATATCATAAAAGTATATTTTACTATTGTCTTCTCAGATGGAGTTATTTATACTTTCTATGCTGTTCAGTTCGCCATTTACTATGAAACTGCCATACTTACTAATTTTCCTTTTTGGAGTAGAAGAAATATATTTTGTACAAGCTGCCAACTGTGTTAAGTTGCATTATAACTAGTATAAATAATTTGTTTTAAAATAGGCATACGCTTAAAACTTTGTATTGGAAGATCTTACTCATCATATTATGAAGATAGCTTTAAAAGAATGATATTGAAATCAGAATTATTCTAGTCTTGTACATTTCTTTTTCAAGTAAGAGGATATTACAACACCCATAAAATCACTATAAAATCCTTTTCCTGGAAATGTTGAAGGGGATGTCAGACTCATCTAACTGACTAAAATATGCTTGCTAACTTTTAAATATTACAGTAAACTTTGAGAACTCCTATATTTGAATCTCTTAATAGGTGTAATTAGAACTAATAATTAGAAAATCTTGCCAAATCTGATTTTTTTTAAAAAATTTTTTTAGCCTTTTGATAGCAGGAGTATGTTGTCAGTTTTAACAAAACTGCTGACTTTTCTGCTTAACTCACCACCCTCTTCTTTTCCCCCTGTACTCCCCACTCCACCCAGTACCCAGTTGTGTTGCCTGCTGGGGAAAGCTCACGACTTTGGTTGTGTGGCAGGGGTTGTTGGCTCCGTCACCGTTACAGCTGCGTGCAGCTCTAAACAGGACTGGTCTTACATAACACATTTTTCAACACTTAGCATTAAATATCTAACGTTTCTAATAAGCCAGTCACACAAAAATTGCACGTATGTATGTGAAAAGTGACAACAAAGTAATTTGGAGTCGATGCTAGGTACTGTCATGTATGGCCTCATGAAAAGTCTGGTTTAAGTGGATTAAATGATTTCTTGTTATGTTTAGAATATATCAGAAATAATGGCAGACCTGCACTTGAAATGTTTCCCTAACAGAAGAAATACTTTGGGTAATGTTTAATGGCAAGGTAAAAATGAGGTCAAATAATGTAGCTCTCAAGACGTGTAACATCTTTACCGTTGCATATCTAAAGCATTATTAGCACCAAATATCCTTTACGTGATTACATGTGAAGGTGACATGGGGAGATCAGCATCATCATTTTTACCAGAGAAAGCTGTTTCTTTAAGGGTTATCTGTCCTTCTCACCTGAGCTTGAATAGCAAGCAGCCAAGAAACTGTAACAAGATTATGATCATGTGAGGAAAAAGAGACGGGGATAGAGAAAAGGGAGAGGCAGTGGTGAAAGCACATCCTGCAGAAGCTGTCACTTACGGCTGCCTTTTAAAAAAAAAAAAAAATCAGCAGGGATTTTAGCTGTGCGTTGATATTTAGAAAAGCAAGATTGTTTTAAGTCACAACTTGCCTAACATAGCGTGTCTGGTATTGCTGTGCTACCATGCTGCTGCTTTACACCTTTTTAATTTCTTCCTTAGAATCAATCTACCGCCGTGGAGCCAGAAGATGGAGGAAGCTGTACCGAGTGAATGGGCATTTGTTTCAAGCCAAACGTTTTAACAGAGTGAGTACTGTTGCATAAAATGTTGGGTTTTGGTAATGTTCTGTGGTAATTGTTTTTTCAGTCTGTGCTTTTTCTGTATTTGAGTGTTGAAAAGAAAGGAAAAGCAAGATGCTTATTCATGTGACTTTTCAGTCTATGCAGTGTTATTCAGGTCATAGCAATCAGAAAAACTTGAAAGTCTTTGAATCTGGGAGGGAGTTAATAATATATGATTGGTAGGAATGATTTATTTTTGAAGATTCTAAAGAACTGGTTTTGTGACTATTTAAATTGATGCATTCTTAGGGCAGCTTTTCTCTCCTCCACTCTTTATGTGATTTTGATTGCTTGTTAGCATAATCTTTTACCTTCGGTACTTTTTGTCATTCTTAGATTAGAGCTCTTTATGTTAGCTTTAACTTTTTGAATCTGAGGTATTACATAATCTAATTAAGGGGAAAAAAAAAACCAAACTGGTTTATTGAGCTAAAATACAACTGCATTAAGAGTCTGACTTAATCCACCTAAGCAAGTGAATGTAGCTTTAAGGCTGACACACCTCCTTCACTTATCCCATTATGCCTAAGTATTGCAGCATATATACGTATGTAGTATACGCTTCTGGAAAGTGTATAGGAAAAGCCCCTGAAAACTCAGGATCTTATCACTAGATATGAGAAAAATTTAAGTCATATATCTGAATTATAACATGCATTTGTGTAATGTGGTGTACCAACTCAATGTTTTTAATTTGGAGTATGAAACGCATACTTTTTTGTGCTTATTTGCTACATAGTTAAAACATATTTCTTTGAAACATTGTGAATACATACCTGCCACATTAATAATCCATAATATTATAGATAATGATGTTTTAATTGAAATTAAGCAAACAGTGAATATACATATAAAGATTTTGAAACTTCATTAGCATGCCCATTTGTCAACAATCCTATACAAGACTACTGTGTTATAACTGTCTGTATACAAATGAAATCCAGAACACAAACCTATCCAACTGAAGTTAGTAATGAAGTTGACAGGAACTATAAAATGTGAAATTAAAATGTATAAATTAATAATAAATTATGCTTATATGTATTACTGAATTAGATACCAAATTTTAATGTTGACTCAATTTTTAAGACTGGAGTATTACCTTATGAATTCATTCCTTTTTCAAAATAACCTTTTAAAACTTTTTCAGATTATTCAGGTAAATGAACACATGCCAGAATCTAAACTTTAAACTTGTTGAACATAATATAAAGGCTAGCTGTGTTTGTATGCATTTTGGAGAGGTATGAGGGGGGGGATACCTGTATTACTGAAGGAATTTGGGAACTGCCCATATGTCTTATTTTTCCTTACTTCCCTGCATCTGACTGAAGTAAATGAGATTATTTTCTTGTATGTCATTTCCAGAGCCTAAGACATTGTATTTACTCTTAATATTACTGCTGCCAAACCTATACAAGAATACTGAAGGAAGTCTGATGGACTAGGAATTTTGAAAGACGTGGCTATAGATGTCTAAGGCTTCCTCTCTTATTCGGCAGTATGGTTGTTTGGTTGTGGTGGGTTTTTTGTTTGTTTTGGGTGTGTGGTTTGTTTTTTTTTATCCGTGGGCAATACAGTTTGGGTTTCTCCTGATCAAGGAGGACCAGCTGGACAGACAAATGGGGTGTAGTTATGTTTTGTTTCTACAGCTATCAAAATGAAAGGCAATAAAGAAAATATTTTTTTAAAATGATCCATTCTTTGATCATTATTTCTTTTTTCTTGTTTTTTAAATTTTTTTCTAATACTACTAGTAAGGATTCATAGTAGCTAAATGCCTTTGGGCAGGACACCGTGTGTGATTCATTAGTCTGAGGATCTGAAAAACCACACTCTAACTTGCAGTTTGCTGGGAGGAACAGACTTTCACTGTTCTGTGGCTTTAGGACAGTTGCAGAGTTCTGTCTAAGCCTGAAATGGGGGATGAGGCCAGGACTTCATGTGCAGCTTGCGGCATGATAGGCAATGTCTTAGCCTGTTACAGTAATTACTGTAGAAATTTTGCAGATAGAGAATAATGAGTAAGTCTTCTGTTGGCAACCTGTGCACTTTATAGAGGGACAGCTGGGACTAGGTGACTTCTTGGCATGGAAGAGTCTCAGATTGCTATTTGGCACTTTGGGTAAAGTGGATAAAATGACCACAGCGCACATACACTGGAAAAATTATTTGAATACCTGCCCTGTTAAAGTCAGCAGTAGAATGTCTGGCCTCTTAATTTGTCCTCATTTTCATTTAACTTCTTCAAGTGCCATTTTGTTGCATGTATAAAAAAAGGCCATATATTTTTTGATATTGAACAGTGCAACATACAGAGGTTTTACATCAGACTCGATAGATGAGTTTTAATTATGCGAAGTTTCTGCTAATGTTCTACAACTGTTAAAGTACATAGTTGCAGATATAGAACATTCTTTGTACTTTAAGTCTTTTGTAACATTTTGTGCCAGTCTTGTCCAAAGCAGTCCGTTTGGGTGCTTTTTATGCACAATTGTGTAGTACAAATTCCTGTCAGCTTTGTTTGGGTAACCTCTGACAGCACCTGAAATTCAAAATACACTTATTCTCTAAGAATGATTTGCTAATGTTAGGCTGTAATGTGTTCCATATGCTTGAGATATTTGTTTTCTTAATGTTCATTAAGAAAGGACTGCATTTAGCTGAATTCTAAGTATGAAGCGTAACCCTCCGTTATTAGGGAAACCCTGGATTAGAAGAATTAAGAATTATTACTGAACATCTGTTAGGAGGTGACTAGGATGGGTTCTAATAGGGTGGATTCTTGCTGCTAGATAACTACTTGCCTAATAAAAGGAATTGATAATTGACTTGATAATGCGCATTCTGACTTTTAGAGAGCGTATTGTGGCCAGTGCAGTGAAAGGATATGGGGTCTCGGAAGGCAAGGCTACAAGTGTATCAACTGCAAATTGTTGGTCCATAAACGTTGTCATATACTTGTTCCACTGACCTGCAAAAGGCATATGGTAAGTTTGCGTTCTGTGTAAAGGTGTTTCATTGTGTCCTGTGTTGCTGTTTGAAGATGTGCCTCCTAAGTACTTGAATGCTGTGTGTAGCTGTAGATTTCTAACCCTTGGTGGTATTTGGTTTTCAGTTTCTGAAATGTCTATGGAGGACAAGCGTTTGGATTGTGAGCAGTAGAGACAAAGTGAGAAAAGAAAACTTGTGATACGATTCCAGCATGAGCAAGCTTGAGTTTGACTTCTCCAGTATTTTACAGATAGAGAAAGGGTTGTTATTGATGATCTTG
Organism: Cariama cristata; assembly: GCF_000690535.1. Classification (NCBI taxonomy): domain Eukaryota; kingdom Metazoa; phylum Chordata; class Aves; order Cariamiformes; family Cariamidae; genus Cariama; species Cariama cristata. The sequence goes on along the minus strand of NW_009599631.1, from coordinate 41,103 downwards.
GCATTTGTTCCTTTTAGCCTGTGGGGGTGTTTTAAAAACTAGGGCACTTGTGTGGTTTTTGCACTACTGCCTGTGAAAAGGCTTGTTGCTCTCATGTTCTTGCCATCTCAGTTTCTCTAGTACTGTTCTCATCCTTTTCGCTTCCCTCGTGTGTGTTCCAGTGGCAATGCTAGTGTCTTTCCAAGGCTTTAAACATGAATCTGTATCCCTGAATTTTAGCCCTTCCCCATACTCATCGCAGACTCTAACCAGTATCTCACTGGTTGTTGCATCATGTTTTTTCTAACTCAAAACTTAAACGAATGTTTTTCTTTTTTGCTGTTGCATGTGACTTGCCTTGACATTACTTGATTCTTTGCCAATTTATTTATGCACATTGCTATACCTACTGGGATAGTCCTAGATGTCTCATTATGAATTATGAATGAGACAATGTCCAGATGTAAGACAAAACAGAGTACATTGGTATTGTGATCTTTACCAATTTATGCAATACCCTTTCATAATTACAATTCACGTGTTTTAAACAGGAAAGGAATATGCCAGTCCTTTGAATTGAGTAACACCACTCTGAAGTGTTTACTTTGTTGCAGTTCCATGTGAAACAGACTCTGAAGTCTTAACTAGAATTAAAGTGTGAACTTTGCAATAAAATAGACTAATTTTACTTTTAGAAGACTTCTGAACATCTACTGTAGTTGCAGAGAATGGTTGACATAGCATTCAGGCTGTTGTTAGGCTGGTTTTATAATGCGTTACAAAATGTTAATATTCGGAAATACTTTCTACAAAATCCAGTTTTCATTCTGGAAGATACAAATGTAAGGTTTTCATTGTATTGTAGTTATATGGCAAGACATGCTCACTTAAAAGGGACTGCATAAACCAACGTTTTTTTCCTACATAACTTATGTATTTTGCAAGGATTCGGTCATGCCTTCCCAGGAACCTCAGTTAGATGATAAAAATGATGAAGTTGACCTCCCTTCAGAAGAAACTGATGGAAGTGAGTACTTTCTTGTTAAGTTGGAATTCATGTGTTTCCTCATTTGGAGGCCCAGTTTCGATTCTATCCGTTTGGGTTTTTTTTAAAGTTTACTTTGGATTAGTTCTAGTTTAGTCCAGCGGACTAAATGCTCGTTAGGGACTCAGTTACAGTAAATGTACTTCATATCGTGTAGTTCCATTTCATCCTAAGTTCACATGCTCTGAAACCATTCTAGAATGTCAAGTTAAGCAAGGAGCAATTGGCAACAGTAGATTTATTTTTTAAAACAAGCAAAAAACCTGCACTTCAGATCCAAACTGTCATGCTAATGTAAGTGCACCCTCAGACTTTAAGTATTGCTTCATTTTGTGTGACTTGGAGTAATGTTTATAGGTTAATGTTTTTTGATTGTTTAAGCTGTCTTGTTTTAAGGGCCCATTTGTCGTACCCATTCTCCAAAATGACTCTGACCTTTCTCAGATATTATTATGAGCTCAAAGGTTCATTAACAGGTTTCTTACTGTCTCAGAGTTGGTTGTTTCTGCAGTGCCCCTAGGATCTGCTGTCAGAATTACAAGAATAAAGTGAAAAGTTTGATCAACTGTCCCACAGTATTTAAAGCAAACTGCTGACCCTAAGCTACTAAATAATCTTTCCATTTATCATATTTCTAATGAAGGCCTTAATAACCACACTACTTGTTTGATCTCTTTTCCAGTTCCCTACATTCCTTCAAACCGGAAACATGACAACATCAAAGATGACTCTGAGGTATATTTTAAAAGTATTTTTGTAATTCACATTTACACACTCTTAATCATACAACTTTTTATAAAATAGCTAATTACTTGTGCTATTTTTTCTACTGCCTTTTAGAAAAGAAGTCTGGGTTTTATTTCTGAAAATTGATAGGGTTTTTTCAGCGTTTTTGTTGGATTTTTCAGATTTGTTCTGTATACAGCTCTTGTTATCCCAATTGTGATGTGAGAAAGACTTTTTTCTTTTTCTCTCCCCTCCATTCATGTTGGAACAACAGTGATTTAGCAGAGGGTTTGACTTTATTGGTCCTTGCAACAAATGGTGGCTTTGACATTGTGTTGTTTGCTCTCTCTAATGGATGTACACCCTTTATCACCCTCAGGCTACCTCTGCAGGCTATCATTATGAAAGTTGGTTCAGTCTGATAATACATTAACTATCCAGCTCTCTGAGATGTTTCATATAAATAATACCTAATAATTTATAGACGGCTCCTGCGGAAATAGGAGTACAATAACATACACTTAAACTCTGTTTTTCAGCTCTTTTGTAGATGGTCTGACACAGTCTCTGCATACCAAGAATGTTATTCCCTTAAAGCAGTTTGAAAAATACCAATATGCTTTAATTCTAAAAGGCTTCAAGACGTTTCTTTTAAAAATGCTTCTGGCATATTTAAAATAAATAGGATGCACTCTGCAGAACACTAGCAGGTAGTTTGATATCCCACTTTTAACAAGGCTGCACCTTTTTTCCTTTACCTCCACTACAATACTTGTCACTACCGTTATTTCACACTTGAGTAGTTCCTGCTCTTGGGTAAGTGACTGCCTTATTTTCAGTCACGTGTCTTTAGATTTTATCTCAAATTCAGAGATGGAAGAGTATAAATTTAAAACACATCAGAGAATTTTAATTGCTATCTAGAATTGCTGACTTCTGCTATGGTTAGTGCTCAGGTAGATACTGTTCTTGTTTAAATTTTGTTTGCTGTTTGCTCAACTGTCCTGAATTATGCCGCTGTGGTTTTCCCACCTTGCTTTTGAGCATTACTAAGATAATTTAAGGTATCCTACAGAGAGGAAGTGGCATTCTGGGAGCTTTGTTGACTAGAATCTTTAAGCTCAGAGCAATCTCTTCTAATAGCAGTCAATCCTAGATCAAGATTCTTTATATAAATACTTTCCATAGTTCAGCAGAATGCTGATCTGTCTACAAGTACAGTAGTATGAGGTCAGATAAAAATAGGCTGCGGAAGTATGTTAAATCATTGTATATATTGGTAAAACACGGAATGTCAAAGTACATGCTGTATTTGTCTAGTTCAGCTGCTTGATCTTCAGTCTCATGTGTTCACATCTAATTCCAGCGAAGAGTCAAGATGAATTTATCTTTTTAAATAATGAATTTTAAAATGACATTTTTCATAGTGGAATATTTCCTGCAAGTTCTCACATTTGAGAAAGTGGCATCTGCTTCTATATGTTCCCAGGCACCTATTAGAAGTCTTCATTTTCATTAAAACTGTAATGAACTTAATGCAGACAGCTGTTGCCTAAACTGAAACAGAGACAGGTATATTCATTAGCAAATTATTGTTTTCTTATTTGTCCTCTTTTTAGGTAGCCTTTACTAATTTGTACTACAATATCTGTCAGAATATGAAAGATGCTTTTCACTTAGAGCAAAGGGTAATCCTACATGGCCTGCGGTTCAAGAATTTGAATAAAACCTCATTTCTCAAGCCATTGGCTTCTGTTTTCCAATAAGGAATATTTAAATGATTCATTGAATGACCTATTGCCTTGAAAAACGCAGTAATTTTTAGTAAGAGCAAAACCACTACCAACCAAACATTTCTAAACAAATGTGTTATAATCAACTATTCGAATCTGTGTGCCAGTGACAAGGGCAAGCAAACTCAGCAAATTCTGTCCAGTGATTAAAGACCTCTTTGCTTTAATAGTTACTTGTTATGAAAATGTCTTCTGTTTCTAGCATCTGTTTCTTTTTGTACAGGATATCAAACCAGTCATTGATGGAATGGATGGAATTAAGATTTCTCAGGGTCTTGGACTACAGGACTTTGATTTAATCAGAGTTATCGGACGTGGAAGTTACGCCAAAGTCCTTTTAGTTCGGTTAAAAAAGAATGATCAAATTTATGCTATGAAAGTAGTGAAAAAAGAATTGGTCCATGATGATGAGGTAAAAGTCTGTGTTAATTGCATTGTTACGTATTGTAAAAACGTAGTATGCTTTAACAAAAAACATTTGACTAAGAAAGCTGCTGAGGTTTTAGGCAACATTTCTGTAATAGAAGTTTTACTGACTTTTGCCCGTATTTGTCATCAACTGTCTGCATGAAGCACCAAGATTAAATCGGAGAGAAATGTCCCCTATTTTAATAACAATTAACAATTATTAATAGTTTTAGTAGAATGCCTGTGAAAAATATTGCAACCTGGATGTGCTAATCTATATGTGATGAGAGAAATAAGGTGGAATTTGGGCACTTAATTTTGAAAGAAAACAAAGATGTTTTCCAAGGCAAATGAATGTAGCTGCAAAGTGTTGTCTGTATTTCAGAGTAAGAGCTGAAATTGTGTTCTTAGTCACGATTATAGAGCTTATGTGCTAGTGATACAGTACTCTGGAATATTTTTTTCCATAGGTTTTAAAAAAAGAAAAATCACGCTGCTATCATTTAAGGTCACTATGGCTTAACTGGCTTGTAAAAAAAATTGTCTTTCCAGAAATCAGTGCTGCATTTCTGTTTTTCAAAATCCTGTTGAAATTTTTTT
>NW_009599631.1:16390-36524 GCF_000690535.1 Cariama cristata | reverse complement strand
AGTTTGGGGGGGGGGGGTGTGACAAGAAAAAAGCCCAACCAACTCTTCATCTTTTTCCTGTAACATTCACATTTCTTGGAAGGTGTAGATTTTATATCCATTCTATTTTTTTTCATAAATGTGATGAACCAATCACAGCAAGCAAGGAAGGCAAATTTGAACCACCTACAATGCCATTAGACTGGAAACTGCTGTGTTAAATAATGGAACAGGGGATGGGGTAACTGGGACGCATGTGGTCAGACCACAGCCCTGATAAAACAGCTGAGACACCTGACAGAAGGATAACAAGTGTTGTCAGGCTGCCAGCCTTATTGGAACACTGCAGTGTGACGTGCTTTTGCAGGAGTGGCAGTGTGTATGATGGGATACATAAGGTATGACACTGTTAAATATTTGAAGAGTAAAGAAGTACTGTGTCATCCTTGTGGATGGAATCTCAAACTCTAATAAAATAGAAGAGGTGGACAATCAGTCTCACCTCGTAGGGAATTTCTTGTATAGCTGTTCTTACAATAGAAAGTGAATTTTTTGAAAAGAGTGCAATTTTTAAGATGATAATGGTATATTAATTTTATACTGTTAGGAAGAGTGGATTTCTTGAAAGTAGGATGTTGGGGGGGGGACGGACACAACACCAAAACACTTTGTTTTAAATACTATTTGCGTTGGTAGTTTCAATCAATTTCTCTGAATGCCATTTTTTGTCATTATTCCAGTGATAATGGTATATTAATTTTATACTGTTAGGAAGAGTGGATTTCTTGAAAGTAGGATGTTGGGGGGGAACGGACACAACACCGAAACACATTGTTTTAAATACTATTTACGTTGGTAGTTTCAGTCAGTTTCTCTGAATGCCATTTTTTGTCGTTATTCCAGAGGCTAGGGTTAGGAGAGTAAAGTTATTCTAAAATACTTTGGCTTACTCATTTATTTGATGTTTCTTTTATGACCGAAGATTAGACTGTTCTGTGGTTTATTTACTGTTCCCTTTTACACGTCTTTTTTCCAAGAAGGTAAAGCTAAAGAACAGCATTCTTTAATGAGTTATGCAGTTGTTCCTGAGAATGAGAGGTAGATGAGAAAAGTCCTTCTTGAATAGTGGCTCTCATAGATAATTACATAGAAGATTGAGCTAATTGGTTTTTCTTTTCTATAAGATAGGCTGTTTAATGAAATTCTGGGAATTGGTAGGAAATGCACTGAATTATGTGAATGCATGAGATATTGCAAATAATGGAGATTACACCTAGTAAGTGTTTCATGGAGAAAGAAAATTAATTACATGGCAAGTATCAGTATGTTTAAATCGGATACTGCTTTCCAGGTAATGGTTGATATTGGAGAGAAGTAAAGATTTTTTCTAAATGAGATTGAAGCAAATCAAATACCTGGGCTTCTGCTATTTGATTTTTGTAAGCTTAATCTTGTTAACAGTAGTGCACTAGTATACTACTAATGTACTAGTACACAAGTGCAATAATGAAGAGGTTAGTTTAAAGACTGTTAGAGAAGCACATTCAGTAAAAACAAAAAGAACTGGACATGTTTATTGTTTTATTCAAAACTGGATTTTTGGCTCATATTTGGACCCAGGTTTACCCTTCCAAGGTGTTATATCTTCAGGAGCATCTGAACACAAAACCTAGCAGATGAATTTGATGGTGACATTTCCTGATTTCCGTTGAGTCTTCAGTTTCACTAACTGTCCTTGACAGGAAGGCCTGGTTTCTCAGTGTCTGTCTCTATTGTCTCCAGATTGGTTGGAAAGCTGGAAGTATCTGTCGGAAATGGAGAATTTTTAGAACAATTATATTTCTAGTTTATTGGCAGAGTACTGAGTGTCTGTGGGGTGGAACATGATCAGTGTCTTGCATGAAGAGTGAATATCTACTGCTATAACCAGTTGTCTATAAGGTTTAAATTTTGCATGGTTATATGAAAAATGATTAAATGCTTTGTTATTACGGATCTGAATTTTGCAGTACTGTGCTAGTATAATTCAAATTTTGATAGGTTTTTATTGTATGGTATTGCAGCGGGTGTTCAGGACTTCTCCCTGTTGAAGTATTAAAGGTGGCCTGTGATACTTCTAAGAATGATTTTGGTTGGACAAACTAATTGGGTTTTGGTAGTTTCATTGAATTCACTTTGAGTTTCAGATGAGAAAATGAAGTTCAGTTTATTTGAACCTTTTAAAAACTGGAGATTCACATTGCTTGTGTTACTGGCATGAGTTGCTTCAGCAGCCTTAGGATGATTTATCTAAGATAATCGAATTTATCTCTATGAAGCAGTATGAGCAGTGTATCAAATATTGCAGATGTATAATATTTTTAAATGGCTTAAATTTTGTGCAGACCTTTCTAAATGGTTAAGAAACTTCTGAATATATAATTGAATTAAAATGTTCTATAACTTCCTCCAGATTTTAGGGGGTTTTGTCTTTCTGAAGAATGTATGTAACAATGACGGTGTATGTAAGGGAGCATAGATGTTCACAGTTTCTTTTCTGGGAATGCCCACAGTGGTTATCCAGCAGGAGTTCTGATTGTTCAATTACTCTATTTCAGGATATTGATTGGGTACAGACAGAGAAACATGTGTTTGAACAGGCATCCAGTAACCCATTCCTAGTTGGTTTACATTCATGCTTTCAAACAACAAGTCGGTAAGAAAGATCTGAAATTACTTTGTTTTGAAAATTTTGATCATTGTACTAACTGCTTCTCATAAAGCAAACATAACCACTGCCATCGCATAGTCAGTAATTTTTGGAAGGAAGCATTAGTATCATCAGGGATTTCACTACTACAACAAAGCCAGTTCTAGCAGCATAGCTTAGCCATTGTGGTGTGGAGAAAAAGGCAGGGTTTTCCAGGTCCGGATCTGAAGGGAGAAGATGAATGAGAAAGAGGAGGAACTGTGCGCTGTCTTCGTGAGCACAGGCCATGTCGCTTCAGGAATAAGAGGGTGGTAGCGGGGTGAAAGAGAGTGTTGTAAGAGAGAGTTTATAATACCTGATTCTACTGAGGAGGGCTGAATCAGTTCTCAGAGGGCCAAACTGTAGTTCTCTGTTCTTCAAAATGTAAGAGTTGGGATACTCAGTAATAGTAGTTTTTAATAATAACTTAAAAACCTACATGTGTATGAAGTGGGTTTTACCTATGAGCCTTATGAGCCCTTAGGACATACTGAAGCATGTGATTTTTTATTTGAAAATGTGCTTAATAAACTCTTAACTACTTTGAAATACTAATTTTTTTGTCCTTGTGTGCACAATTTGAAGTGGACTACTTCTTGTTTTGCAATTGGAATATGAAGAAAATCAAGAAGAACTTTCATGCCCATGCTTTTGTATGTCACTGGGGAATTCAGATGTGTGGGAGTTTATGGTTTGAATTTTTTTTGTTTTCACAGGTACCTGTTTACTTTTACATTTTTATAATGCCTGGTGCAGAAGATAAAAGTCATTCTGTCTGGCTTGCTTGATTGGCATGCAGAGTAGAGTGCCAACAGTTCTAAGAAGTTTTTGTGGATTATCTAGTCATTTATCCTTAAGAATAATCACCTGTTCATTACAATGTGTATTATCAGCTTTTAAAATACGAAGCCATGCACTGTACCATTTTTTTCAGTCCCCAAGTGTTCAGCCTCTTAATGGTTATAGTCCTAGGTAATAGCATTTTACTAGCAGGGAAAACATAGCTAAGATGAAGGAAGTAAAGAAGCTGTATGAAGAGTATTCTGAAGCTACATGGACTAGGGAATATTTTGGAGCAGTGAGAAAGAATGATCTCTGAAGATGACTGAGGAAGGATTTGACCAAAAGAAATTTGTCTTGCAGACAGAAAAACAAATAAAAATCTTTAGACAGCTAACAAACTGTTGTGCAAGGCCCTTTAAGTTAAACCAACGTTCACGAACACCTTCTCACCAAATACTAGGTAGTATTGAATATCTAGTGTAAAAATTCAAGTGGTTGGGCAGGGTGAAGTATTGAGAATGAGGTTTCTTACATATTTTGGAAACAAGAAAAAGGCTGAAGTCAGCAATAGAAAGATCCTTTGTATGCCACTTTGGTAATTACGCTGACATAGTTGAGGAGCAGAAATAGAAAAAAAACGTGCTGAACATAGTCAAAGCTTTCTGTATTCCTGTTGTATCTTTAGGAGTCCTGTTTTTCCAGCCTAGCTTCTCCTTGCAGTGAAACTATAGTTTTTTGTGTATTACTTCAGTTTTTTGTCGTGGATAGCCATAATGTCATGAATTCACGATTTTGTTATAGCTGTAATGTTACAAAATGACAATTACGACCTCATTACAGGAACAAAGAGAAACACGAAACTGATTTCAAGTGAATAAATTCATGAACATCAGATTGAGTTAACTGGCCCAAAGAAAACCATTTGTAATATGAGAACAGTTTATGTCGAAGTGTACTAATGGCGGAGGGGGAAGTTGCAAAAGAACATGTTCTTTCTCTGAAGTATAACTTTAAATAAAATTTTAGGATAAAAGAAACGTGTACTTAAAGATGCTAGTTGATGCTACATGTAGCTGTTCAGATACTTAAAGATGCTAGTTGATGCTACATGTACCTGTTCACGTTGTTTCAGATGCTAGTGATGCTTGTTTTATTGTTGTAATAAAATATGTGTCTTGGGCTTGGGGCCAGAGTTGCCATCTAAGTGTCTTCCAAGGATGGCAACAATCTGAAACCTCCGTACTGCAAAACCATTGGGGTTTGAGTAAATCCTTCTAAAAAAATCAAGAACTGCCAGTATTCACACACATGCTTGAACATGACTTGACACAAGGAACTTTAAATTGCAGGTTCTGGATGGTGATAAAACATTGGAAGCTTCTAAATAGGATAGGAAGTTGGAAGCAAAAAATACCAAGAATGCTGTAATAAATAGTCATGACATTTGTTATCTATTTTATTGTTTATTTACTTTTAGTTTAGTGTTTATATTCTTGTGAGGCCACTGAAAGACTTGCAAGGTGGGTTTTGTCCCAATAACTTTTCCTGGTTTACCTTTTAAGCTTTTAATACTTTAAGTGTTTCAAATGAAGAATCCTTTTCAAAGGAGAAAAAACCAACAAACTTCTTGTTACCAGTTAGAATGGTCTGAGACTGGAGCATGTGTTTTCCAAATGGAATGTTTTCCAGTGTGTGGATATATGGAAAGGAGTTTTTGACTCATGGAAAATTAGGTGTGTAAGGAAGGACTGCCTCCTGGGACAGCCGTAACCTTCATAAGAAACTCGCACTCAGCATGTTTCTATCCCATAGGTGTCTCTGACCTTGGCAGTGTTGCATGGGTCGTATTTTCCACAAGTTTGAAACCTTTCCTGCAAACTGTAATAGAAGTCTTTTTATATGACTGATTCCACCTATATTTCTTTTCCCTGCTGACTTTTCTCTTGTTTGTTTTGAGAAGACCATTTAAAAAAATGTGTTCTACAGAGGAACTAATAAGCCTTGACACTGCAGCCTTTCTGTGCTCACATCTTCCATTTAGTGAATATGCTGGATAGAGAGTAACAGAAGTGGGTCCATCACGCTTTCTTTTACGTCACATTTTCCCATGGATAAAGGTCTTGACAAAGTCAAGGGAGGGTGGGAGGTCAGTATCTGTCCTGCTAGCTCACCAAATTTAGTTGTCATCTCTGACAAATAATGGACATATGTGAATCGAGTCTCTCAGTCCTCTCAGTCTTTAGTCTCAGTCTATCTATATTAATAGAAATATTTTTTTAATCTTTTTCTTCTAGGAATGACAGTATGTTTATTAACTGCATCAGGAAGAGTTCAGTGGTGATCATAGGGTTTAATAGAAATAATTTTGTATGTGTATATTAATAATATGCTAGATCATGTAACTTTAATTGGGAAAAAGATTGTATCATGCTATTCAGATGAAACTTACTCTTTTTTTTTTTTGAAACTAAATTTGGGTTACATTCCTCTAAGTGAGTCCTATGGCATCTTGCTTTCAGTAGATCTGTTTGAGCTTTTCAGGAACTGAACCAGCACAAATAGCAAGCTTTGTAGGTATATATTTAATTAATATCACAAATCCTACAAAACATACTGATCTCTAATATTGCCAGATACTCATTAGTTATTGTTAATGATGAAATAATTTTTAAAAGATGATGACCTTTTAGTGGCAAAACTATATCAAAAATAAAAATGAGAATTTTCACATTTTACCTATGCAGAAACCTTGTTGACTTAGGTCTGTATAAACTACATTTCATCTACAAATCTCTTCAGATTTGATGCCGCAGCTTCGCTATTAAAAGAAAAATATTTAGTTAAGCAGAGTAACAGTTTAATAATTATTACATCAGGGTAAATCTGTGTCAGATTTAATATGAAAGGTTTGAATTTAAATTGATGCATCTTTTGAAGAGTTTTTTTTAATCTTAAAACCTTTATTTTAAATAATCAGCTTGCTTTCAGGCAGGCTTATTTTTTTCAGTCAATCAGATGTTATTCAAAGCAGTGCACTCACTGAGCAAATTTTATACTGTGGAGTTTTATTCCATAAAAGTCAAAAGACTCAACATCTTTGAATAAGAGATAGTCATGTAACTATGTTGTTGTTGTTATTATGTCTTTTTCAAATCCATGACAATTTTAACTTTTTTGGATAAACTTTCATTTTTGCCATGTGTCATCTTCTAACATACTTCCATGATTTTGCTATTATTTGTAAGTAATTTTTAAAGAAGTCAATATATCATTATATGCTTAGGGGTTGGGTTTGGGTTTTTTTTTACGTCTGTCACCAAGTACCTCATTATATTAGGCAAATGCTGTTGTCTTCTGTATTGTTTAAACAGTCCTGCAGGTTTCACATCAAATAGTAGCCTGTTGTAGGCAGCTGCCTCTCCTTTACATTTAGTTTGGCATTTAAATGAAGATTGTGATCCTACATAATCTGGATCATTATAAGTATTCTTTTTTTTTCCTCTTTTAAATAGTTTCTGTAACTGTAAGAAATCTAGAAGTCTAATTCAAGATTGGAAGTGAAAATGGCTGAAATTGGAAGGATAAGAGTAGTTTTTCTTGAGAATCTCCTTGGAATCCATTAATTGTATTATATACTTTCAGATTGTTTCTTGTCATAGAGTATGTAAATGGGGGAGATCTTATGTTTCATATGCAACGGCAAAGGAAACTTCCTGAAGAACACGCAAGGTATTTTACTAACACAGTTGTAGTGGTTTTCGTGTGTTGTAGTTGCTTAATATATGAAACGCTTTCCAAATTTTATTCCATAAAAGAATATGAATAGCAAAGAAAGAACAAAAAGTTGATTCTTAAATTTAGAAGGTACTGCCCTGGGAAGGTATGTTTGTTTTGTTTTGTGTTTTTTTTTTTTAAGGATATGTTGCAGTTTTTTAAGAAAATAAGCATTTGATAAGTAGTAACAGTTATTCCTATTTACTTTTGTTTATTGCTTCATATTTTGGTAATGCTTCTTTGATCTGTTGATAGCAGGTGTAACTATTCTACTTATTTTGGTCTTATTTGAGCTAGTACAATGTTGGTAGGAGAAGACAAAAAGTCTATTTTGCATGGCTTTGTACTACACAAAGTCTCATTGTAACTCTTAATAAGGTGAAAATACAGATCTCCTATGTCATACTTGGAATTTTCAGAAAATTCTGTAGGATAAAGAATAATTTTCTTAATTAGTATTAGTCATTTTCTTAATTTCTTAATAACTGTCTTAATTAGTAGAATGAAAAAAATAATTTCCCATATTTAATTTAAGGAATAGTTTTACAATATGAGATCAGTGTCTTTATGAATAAATACAGCTTGGTTTTGGTATGCTGTTGATAGATAAAAACTGAGTGTAAAGTGATGTTTTAAGAACAGATTTTTTTAAAATTGCACCAGCTTTTGTGCCATCTTAATGCTAATAAGAATTTTCTCCTTTTTAATGTCAGGTTTTATGCTGCTGAAATTTGTATTGCTCTAAACTTCCTACATGAAAGAGGCATAATCTACAGAGATTTAAAACTAGACAATGTTCTTCTAGATGCAGAGGGTCATATCAAATTAACAGATTATGGCATGTGCAAGGTAGGATTTTTCTTGCCTTTCCTTTGCCACTTTGTCATTCAGTACTGTATCTCTCTGGTTATGCTTTTAAGTCAAATACCGTATCCAGTGACACTAAGAGAAAACTGAGAAAACGTACCCTTTTCTTAGCTCTAGTGTTACTGAGCCCAGAATTTGGTTGTGGAATAGGAACTTTATTCTGAGAAATGACTGCTGAAGAATAGAACCACATTTGTAATTTTTTTCCTTTGTGCGTTTCAAGTTATGTGAATCATTTGAGGGGACAGAAGAAGCTTGGCCTATTGACCAAGTTAATTTATCTATTTAAGTTCCTACGTGACCCAAGTTAGAAAATTGATCTTTAAGACAAGTATGTTTTAAAAGGGATCTTTTCCATTTCTTTGTAACTGTGCTCCTGTGAATATGAATTGCATTCATCGTTCTCTGTGGTTGGCCTGTAGAAATTACTAACCAACAGGGGCTCTCTAGTATGCTAGTTCTTACACTGCAATCTTTGGCGCTGAGAGGCAATTTAGAGAGCATTGCTTTCAAAGCACCTGGTAAAGTGTAGCATGTACTTAACGTGATGCAGAGGAAAGCAAGAAAACGTCAATAGAAAATATGAGTACAGAAAATACTAAATATAAAACTTAAGTATGTAAAGTTGGAATGCCAGACATGACTGAAGTGGTCGTAATCTGTCAAGAATTCTGCTGTCTCCTTAGAGCTATTGATTTGACCTCAAGTCTCCTTGTTACTGCCAGACTGTTTCTGGCTAGCATGTGAAATGAGTAGAGTCCAGTCTGTTTCTCGGTGAGAATAAGCTTCTGAAGCCAAAAATGCAACTGGCATTGTGTTGATTTTTTAAAAGTCCAAGGATTGAGTATATAACACTAACTTTTATTTAGCTTATTTCAGAACATAGTTAAGGCATGTTATGGGGATGTAATGAGGAAAGCTTGTCTTGTTCCCTCCATAGAATAGGTGTCGCACCAAGTTCTAAGAATGCTGGACTAGAATGTTTCTCCACTGTGGAAGTGCACAGGTTGTGAGGCTTCATTTGGAATGCAGCAGTTATGTGAAGATTGATTCTTTCATTCCTAAAAATAGGTGGCTTCTTCCCAACATCCATTTGAAAAGGACTTCCAAATTGGTTTTGATCTGACTTTTTTTTTTAAATGTATCTGTAAATAGTAAGCAAAATATTGTTGCAAATGTGTTGTTAATTGTTTTAATCAATTAATTTGCTGAAGATAAGCTGTAAAGTCATAAGCCAGTTTTGAGCACTATGAATATTTATTTTTAGCTTTGCCTTTTTTGAAAGGCAGATCTTTAGACTCCCTAAGTAACTTGGCTTTATAAGTCTAATTGAGGGAAATTCCTGGAAAAGGAGGTCAACTTTTAATTTATGAAATGACTTATGTTTATAGGAAGGTTTGGGCCCTGGTGACACTACAAGCACTTTCTGTGGGACACCAAATTATATTGCACCAGAGATCCTCAGAGGAGAAGAATATGGTAAGCTATGACTAAACAATTTGTAGTTACTATAAATCGCAATGCAAAGTTCTAGTTGTAGGTTGGTTCAAATACAATTATTTTTAGATCTCCATGGTTTTTTGCCATTATATATTGAATATTTCTGAAATAAGGTTATTTTTGTTTTTCTCTTGCGATCACTCATTTCAGCTTCTTTTAAATCATACTTTGCCTGTAAAATAACTATTAAATGATACTGTAGCAAAACCAAGTCCACTCCTTGAAGAACTTGACATCCCAGCTACTATTGCCTTCCAGACAAGGTTATAGAATGCTATAACAAAGTTATTGCTCATGCGGAAGTATAATAGTCTTTTTAACCAATGTTGTTATTTGTGGACTCTCACCAATAGGTTGAATCTGTCATTTAGTTATAAGATACTTAAATGTTCAACTTCTTAAAAAAAACCCAAACAAACAAAATACAAGAAGAAAAAAAACCCAAAAACCACCCACAAAAAAACCCAAACCAACCTCAAACACACACAAAACAAAAAAACCTGAAACTTTTCAGCTTAAATACACTGAGTTTTCATTGGAGCATTGCTGTCTGGCAGACATCTGCAAACTCCTATATAGATTACATTTGTAATCCCAATTCAGAAAACTCTCTCAAGTCTCATTCAGTGATGGTGGAAGTCATGATGTCTATGGCTTCAGTGAAAATATAAAATTTCAGTACTTTGTAGAACCAGGCCATTAATGTTCATTTATATGAGAGGTAATACCTAAATTCAAGGTATCCTGGTTGAAAATCTGCTCTGCGACTATTTACAGGGTTCAGTGTGGACTGGTGGGCTCTCGGTGTGTTGATGTTTGAAATGATGGCAGGAAGGTCTCCGTTTGATATTATTACTGACAATCCAGACATGAACACTGAAGATTACCTCTTCCAAGGTATAGTTGTTTTGATTTTTTTTTTCATTCTTGGGGGAGACGTAATGAAAACTGGCAATTCCAGCAGGACAGCTAGGTTTTCGTTTTCCATTATTATTTCATAGCTGTGTGTAGATCTACTGTAGATAAAGGGCCACAATATATCCAGTTCATCATAGCAGGAATTTATCTTAGTGAACTCAAATAAAACAGCCTGGAATTTAGGAAACCTTCTTCAGATAATATTTTTTTAAAATGTCCACAGTTCAGAAATAAGACAGAAATTGTATGGAATGGTATCTTTATTAGAAGGAAGTCCATAGGCTAAGAATAAATTTTAAAATTCAGTGTTACATGAGAGGATAGAAGGATCTTTCTTGACAGAAATATATCAGCGTGTAGTTTTGGTCTAGATAACTCCTTTTTTTTTTTTTTTTACTTCTGATGAAATTAATATAACTTTTTTAAAACAGTTTTACCCTTCAGGAGTAGTGAAGTATGAATATTTCTAAATAAAAGTAGTAATACCTACCGTATTTATTACACCAGAAACTCTTAACGGTTTAGGGAATTGCGAAGTTACCTGCTCCCTAATATGCAGAACCATTCTTTAAACTAGTTACTGCAATTATGTAACGGAGTCTGCCATGGTCGTCTTGACAGGCCTAATATTAAATCAATTACTGTTTAAAAATCACATTTTTCCATATACTGAGGACACTGAAAAAGTTTTATTCCCTGTTTGTACTACAAACAATAGAGAAATGTAATGAAGCCAAGGTTTCTTTTAGGAGATCTTGAAATGTCAGTATAACAGTGCCTTGAATTACTGTAGCTCCTTTTGCTTGCATTATTTTAAATAATTACTGTATCTTCCCATTTTCCAAATAGTAACATATTAAGTAACACAATGTTTGTATTGAAATCATGGTCAGTGTCATAAAACGAAAACCAATATTGCTGTTTTTAAACCTGTAACAGTTATCCTTGAGAAGCCAATCCGGATTCCAAGGTTTCTTTCTGTCAAGGCTTCCCATGTGTTAAAAGGATTTTTAAACAAGGTAAGTAACATTCTCTTATTTTTAGCATCTAAGATCTGGAAGTCAGAGCTTCCTGTTGAAAGCAATACAGTTAAGAAGTTAATCTGCTTACTATTAAGAAAATCTATAAAACCTTGGTGTCCTCTATGTTAAAAAACCCCACTTCTTAGTTACTAATTTACTGAGGGAATTCCACAGCACAGGCTTGATTTAAAAGCCTGCACCTTCGTGAAAAAAGTAACTATATAAACTCTTTTCTGTGGTAATTGTTACTTACTAAACTGATTGAATCCATAGAGCGATTATAATTTTTAATGGATAAAAGAGGGACATGAATTAATACATTACTAAATAAATGTATATTGTTTTTATTTTAAGAAGTTGTAAAATATTTATAATGAAATTTCAAACAAACTTCATGAAAAAAAAAGAACGAAATTCCCTTGATAGCCATGATATGTTTGTCTGAGCAGTGGTTTGCATGGTACTAGGGAATGCTGAAGTCTTGTATGTGGACTTTTGACAAACATGCACTATGACTGGCTTAGAGTATGTAATGTGAGTTTCTGTGTTTTCTGCAGGATCCCAAAGAAAGGCTTGGTTGTCAGCCGCAGACAGGATTTTCTGATATCAAGTCTCATACATTTTTCCGCAGCATAGACTGGGATCTGGTAAAAATAATTACTTCTGTTTATGCGTTCAAAAGGAATAGATTCTTTTAGTTTATTAATTGTGTGCATATGTAACAACCCCATTAAAAACAGTGGAATTCAATTCTATAAATGTAAAAGCTATTTTGCCTTCTCCAGGTGATGGAGAAACAAACTATCTTTCAGGACCACAACGGCAACAAGCTTTATTTCCTGGTCAAAAATCTGGCTTGCTTCCCAGCTCTAAGAGTGGTTACAACTTGTAGGTGTTGTTTTTAAAATATACAACGAATTTAAGAAAACATATTAAAGCATTGCTGGACCCATTTATTCCTTGGTTTCTATTCATAGATTCTGCAAACTCCTGCACTGGGTTCTGCTGCTATTAAATTTACCCAGCGTACATGCAAGGTGCCTGCAATTGCAGTGCGAAGGATTGCTTAGATTTCCAGTATCGGAATTCAGTGCCTTACTCTTCTGGGTGGTCATTTTGTATAGTCCTGTTAGTAAACATTTCAAACATGACAAATAAGTGTGGACTAGCAAAGACCAGCCTATTGGAATGCTATTCCAGTACTTCCTTTCTCTTGTGGATTAGAAACCTTTTTTGCCTTGACAGGAAGGTTAGTAGTTAACACAGCCAACAGACAGGGTAAAGTGTCATGAAATCAGTTTAGATACAACCATGGAAGATGAAGTGGTTCAGATACATGAAACATTTTTAATCTACTTGTAGTACATTTTAAAAAAACAAAGACTGAATTAACAAATGATATCACTTTTAAAAGCAGTAGGATTATTCAGATAGGTAACAGGGCTTAGTAAGATGAGTAGGTATGAGTAGGATCATGCCCTTTTTTTTTTTAAGGATGTGGCTTGAAAGCAGTGCAATTATTTAAAATGATTCTCTGATTATTTCAGGTTTTCTTTATTACTGGTGCTGTGAGGCAAGTTTTTAGTTCATGGTGGAGTAGATGACTTGCATTTCAGTGGTTTTGCAAGCACAAAATTTTATTGAAATTTTTAAAAGCTTTTGTTACTTGGTAATTGTGCCTACTTCTGTCTTACCGTAGAAAACCAGCACAAAAATGACATTGTTACATTTATTGACACTTGAGCAATAAAACAATTAAGTCAAGAACACTGCCTTATCGGCATTACATTTTTTTAATACCTAGTTGAACAGTATTAAATATGGACATAATATTTTCATAGTCCTAGGAAGTGTAGAAACAGGCAGGCAGCAATGCCTGTAATAACATGAAAGAGATTCACAGGAGGAGAGAAAACTGCATGCTTACATTTTTACTTTGAAGCCTGCTGTTAAGACCTTCATTGTTAACATTCTTCAAAGAAGACATTCACTATGTAAGGAGCCAGTTTTTCAAAATACCTGGTGTTTACAAAATTATTCATATGATGAAGACCACCTTTAATTTTGTCATACATCCCTTGTTTTGTATTTTCCCTTAAGCCTAAGTGTTATTTTTTTGTTAGCTACCTACTGATGCTATAATGCAACTTGCTTGAGTTTGTAGTAGAGCACACGTGTCATGTGCTGCAGGGTTTCTGTTCTGTTTTGCAGAGTTTTTTGAGAGAGAAGGGGAAAGAGAGAAGACTGTTGAATTTATATTTTCTTTATTTGTATAAGAAACTCTTAATTGCAGTTGGTACTTCTTCATCAACTTTTACGCTGATTAGAATTTTTTTTTACCTTTTTTTGGCTGAAAGCTTTGATATTTAATATTTTATTTAAAAAAAGGAAAAATTTAGGTGATAGTTCTGTTTTGTGATATGATTAGGACAGTGCTGCTCAGGAGGATCTAAAATGTCAGATAAATTTTAAGCTATATTTCCAATAAGAGTGTTGGAAATATATTCAGGAGAAAACAAAAACATATTTAGAAAGCATTTTTAGTTATTAGAATTTTCTTTGAAATGCAGGTGATGAATACAAAAGATTTGACTTAAAAGCTTTTCCAAATCTTCTCAAGTTGAAACACAAGGAAATAAGAGTCTTAGGCTGACTAAAAATTTTTTCTGTGGGAAGCTTGAGTTAAATGGAAAAATAAATAATGGTAAAGTGAACACATACACCATAAACATTTTTATTTTTTTTCCCTAGTGTTAGTCATCTGAGTTGTGTGGCACAGGAAAGAACACTTTAGATTACTCACTCTGCGTATAGGATGGCTTAACAGCATTCACGGAAGCACCAATACAATTTTTTTGATTGTTTCAGTACATGAAGTCTGTTCTTATACTAGTGCCTGTTTTTATGGCATTTATTCATTATATGCTGAAAAAAAAATTTATAAAACCATGGCTACTGTTAGCTGTGTACAGAAGCAGTAAGCTTTTTTTATAGAGCTGTACCAACATATTTTTTCCCTCAACAGGCTGCAAGTTCACTATATGGTTTGTTTAAGAGTGCTTTTATGCTTTACTGAGTATAACATAAGAGGCAGTCTGATACTTAACATCATCAGTTGAATGCCTTGCTGTTGGAATGTTAATGCATAGCTACAACTGACTCATCATGACAATCTTATCACCCTACTTCAATTTTTAAATACTCATTTCGCTGTTTCTTTCATGCTGCCATTCTTGTTTGGGAGGAGCTAATTTTGTCTTCCTTACAACTTTCATTTCGTGATGCTTTCCAAGACCTGATAACTGATGGGATGTTGATGTATTGAGATTCTCTACCCAGTTATAGTTTCATGATTTCCTTGTATCTCCATCTGTACTCATCATGCACTTGTCTTAAACCTGGAATGGAAGATTTTTCCGTGTTTGATCACCTTTTTGTTGCTTACTCTGTGGCAACCTTAAGGAGATGGCCTGGCCCTAAAACCAGGTTTCCTACCCATGTTGGTAATATAAGTAATCATTTTGGTCAGTGGTAACTACTTTTCACTTACATTATGCTTACCTGTTTTTTATTCAAGCTAGATTATGGAGATTATAGCTTTGGTGCTTTTTTTTAACTGAATATAAATTTTAGAATTAGAATGTTGGCATCTGTGCTACTACAGACTTGACTACATGACAGATTTTTGTCTCCACTGCTGTGGTGGTAAGACTTTCAGGTTAAAGGCTAATTCAAATAAGTTATTTACTCTGTGTAAATGTGTTGCAGTTAGTCTGGCATAAGTTTCCCTTCCTGCTAAGTAGAGTCAGTAGCTTTCCCATACTTGTATGCTTATATTCCTAAATTGTGAGTTTTACTTATTACAGTCTTATGTCCTCTGCAACTCTGTAGAACATTAAACTAGAAATCTGAGTCTTATACTTAAATTACAATTGCAGTTTTTATTTATGACCTATGATATATGAAAAATACATCTCGTCTAATTGCACACAAATGCCGTTCCTCAGGAAGAAAAGTAAATATATTGTGCTAGCTCTTCTATTGCGGCAGTAAGCATCTGTGTAGGAATTTTTCAGTCCTGAGTGTAGTCTATCAAGTTAGATGTTAAATGGCTGAATTATTTATGGACTTCTATCTTTAAGTGCAGAGCACTAACTATATTGGTGTCTGTTGCCTGGCTTATAACTTATATTACTTATGTATCTTGACACTTTTTTCCAATAGCATTTAATGTCGTTGAATTTGTAGAGTTCTTCTGTTAATTATTACAGAAAATGTTACTATAGTAACTTATTTCTGAGTGCACCATTTTGTTAGTCGTGTAAATTTGGCTTTTGTTGTTAGTGTTGTTTTGAAACACCCAGAAGCCTTCCCTTTTTTCATATGAAACTGACCTATAAATTAGATCAAATTAAGAATTTGGGAACCAATATAGTTTGTATAAACTTCTGTTGTAAATGGGAGAAGTCTACCATTGACATTTTGAATAATTTTCTCTTGAAAGTGACAATGATTTATATATAGACCATAAGAATGACCGGGAAGATTAAGGAAAATCTTACATTGAATGGTGGCAAAAGAATTTTTCTAGGAGGTGTACAATTTGTCCATTTTACTTGGCATGTACTGGGGAGAATATATGTGAATGAGATACGGACTTGATAGCTCAAGTATGTTACTGTTAACTGGTATGCAGCAACACAGAGGCCTCTGTTTTCAAATGCAGTTGAACTTGATGACATACAGGCGTGATATAGGGGTAGTGCATTCCTCATAGGAGCTGGAGAACCTTCTTCAGAAAAAGTCTCCAAAAAGGATGTTATGGAAACTGAATACTATTTAGTGTTAGTCAGATACAACTAAGGAGTGTGACGGATCTGCAATACCTTTAAGAGAATTTGCAGATCCCTCTTTTCAGTGTGTTCCATCCAGACCTGTAAAGAAGCTGGAGCCAGGGAGAAAGTTACACCATGAGAATTCACAGTAAGAGCAGTCTCTGGTTAACAGTAAGTCTAGAAAAGGAAGCAGGGCTTTTTGCATTGGAACTGCTCTTGGATAATAATTGACCATCACCTATTACCTTAAGACTGCTACCTCCTAGGCTCAGAAGGCTGGACCAAAAAAAAAAAAATAATCTTGACTTGCGCTTCTGGGGGAGGGAGGCAGGTTTTGGATCTGTTTATCAAGTTCAAAGATCATAGAGGTTTTTCCAGACAAATCTTAAAAGTGCAATTCCAATTATGATCAAAATGCATTTTTGCATTTTCCCATTTTTGAATTATTTTCAGCCTTTTTTACTCTTAGTACTGTAAGCCTTCAAAAACACACCACCACCACCCTAACTACGGAACCAGAGAAGTCAGAATTGACTCTTTAATCTTGGGCAGTGATCCGTGACGGGACTCTGTGGTAAGGGATCAGAAAGAAAATGGTCAATCATTTTTTCTACAGGAATTCTGATAAAATATACATGACTTTTTTTATTGCAACAGAATTGTTTAAATTTGCTCATAATAAACATTACATTTTCTTCTAGCTTTGAGGGCTTTTGAAATGTAATTACCGTTGCCCTATATTATTATATTTGGAAATTCAGTTCTCGTACTAACTTTGTCTTTTTACTGAAGTTAAGCCAGGAGACAGGAGATAAAAATTATGTTGTTTAAGGAATAAAAAACTAAACTGCAGTTAAGCAGATGATTTAAGTTTAAGTACTATCAATCACTATAAAAATGTATTTTGCTGAATTTGTTGTAATTGCGAGTAGGATATGATGAATGTGAATACTGTAAAGACAGGATTTAAGCCAGGAATGAAGTGAGACAGAGAACTAAAAAGATCCGTAATTGAGGTGGCTTGTCAAAAGGTTTTGGAGCTATTTTTAGTTTAATTATGGTTCAAATCTGTGCGAGCTGTATATCGTGTATACATTTTACTGAATGTCTTTTCACAACTGTAAAATTGTATGAACGGGGTGCTTTTGCCTGTGATAGTACTCCTTTAAGTAATGATAGGAAAATAAGCTAGTTTTCTGTTCTCTACAGAAAAGTATGAAATTGCTCCATCTTCTTGTCACCAGCTCTCTTACGTCTGCCGTGAAAAACCGCTGCTTTGCTGCCTCATTCTGTCCTGGAAATACTTTCACACAAGTTCTGAATTTGTTCGGCCACACTGAAGCAGATACCATTTCTTGAAAGGAAGCAGGACTATGATTTGGATCTATAGGAAAAAAATAGCCTAAATAAGAGAATAAACGAGTTCAGCCTTTTCTGAAATTTATCCAAGAAAATCCCTGTTACCTCCCTACTGATTAAAGGGCTAGATTCCTTAAAGAGTTTTCTTTCTCCCTAGGCACCCTGAATAATAAAGCATCTATCCTACATAAAAGCATGCTGGGACAGATTAATCACTCTTGTTTTGTAGCAACATAGATACGTACTTTTAAAGGAGAAAGCGTAATGAAAGTTTTATTAGTGTGGAAGTCTGAGTTGCAAATAGTACGTATGTTTCCTTTGTCATCTCAGAAGAGAGATTATGAAATGATCTAGCTGCATAACTTGTTCATTCTCAGTGATACCAGGTGACCCTCATGATCCTTGAATTTGTTTTTTGAATTTCCTGAAGTCTGAGCAGACTCTTCCATGTCATTTGTGGAGTTCTATTACTGTCTTACTGGGACCAAAGGCGGCAAATATGTCAACATGAAAATACTAAATTTCTCACTGCAGACAAGTTAGTACTTTCATAAACCAAAGGTAAATATTGTAACTTGGTGAGACAGGTGTCCAAATGTAAAGTTTTAACCTGAGTCTGTGTTGGAAATTCACTAATGTTTTTTTTTAAAAAAAAAAAGGGGCGGGGGGGGGGTGAGGCTGTGTATCCATAGGAGATTTTTTTGGTTTGAATTGTTAAGGTGCTTTAGCTTGCCATATATGGCTTAGACATAGAAAATGTCTGGAAATTGCTGGTAGATTGCTGGAAATAGTAGTGTAGAAAGTAAATGGAAACCTCAACAGTGTGGTGGACTGTTTAAACCGGAAGAGAAACTTATGTACAGGGTGGCTGATGAGACGGTTCAGCTTTAATCAGTAGAAGACTCAGTGCAGACTGCAGAGCTACTATTTCTTTAAAATCAATCTCACCTTAATGGCAACTTCAGAGTAATTAACATGAACAGAAAGTTGGGCTTTACTTTTGCATGAGCAAATACCAAATGGTGTTTCAAAAAATTAAGAATTACAACTGGTACTAAATTCTATCTAGCATTTAGTATTTCAAAAGATGGTGAAACAGAAAAAGACTATCTGCTGCTTTCCTAGCAAAAGGCAGGTAGTCGTTGGCTAATAGCCTGATTAGTGTACTTGAATGTGAAGACAAAACTTCGTAAGGAATTTCAGTCTCTGTACAAAACCACATATTAAAACAGGCTTGTCGCTTTGTCATTTAATACTGTTATCACCGAGGATGTGTTGCATGAGAACGAATTGTGATTTTTCGATTTTTTTTTTTTTTTTTTTTTTTTTTTCCCCATTAGTGTCATTAGGTCTCTTCCAAAGGGGGGGGTTGAATGTTGATTTTCTATCTGATATTTCTCTAGAGGAACGGTGACCTCCAGTGGCCAGCAAGGCTAACCCAAACTGTATATTCCACCTAGGCCATAACAGATCAGAATAATGATCAAGTCTGATAGCCTGTCTCTATCAAAGCCAATACCAGAAGCTTCAGAGGAAGGTAAAAATGGTTCCAAATCCTTCTCGTACAGATAACTAACTTCTGATTCATATAGTGGTTAATTTTATGCCCTGTAGCATGAGTGTTGATATAGATTGTATAGATGTATAGCTCAAAAAAAAGGGTCAGAAATTTCTGTAACATTCTGTATTTTAACCACAGTTTTTAAGCACAAACCTCTGTGGTGATAAATTCCTTAACAGGGGGAATGTAAGTGGATTAAACTTCCTATGAATTCAAAAAAAAAACCCAAAACAAACAACAAAACACTCCACAATTCAGAGAAGGAAGGAAGAATTCATTTAACTAGAATTTCATTCCAAAATAACTAGCAATTTATTCTTTAATCAATTACATGCCTCTTGGTATCATTACCAAAAGGAAAATTATTAGTGATGAATGAGTAACCTAAGACAGTTGGAAATTTTATCGTCACTCTCCTTGAAAACATCTTTTCTGCCCATGCATAAAACTGTAGTTTTGCACTAGGTTGAATTTTTGTTTTATACAGAATTTTCAAGGAATTTAATAAGGATGTTGAAGTTACTAAGCTTAGTAATTACATAGTCTGACTTTCTGTGATCAGTGAAGGCTAAGCTCTTGTTTTTGCAGAGGCGATACATTTGTGAAATGGTCTATGGCGTATCTGGAAGCTTGGCTGTTAATATTAAACATATTACACTGTAAACTCTGTTACACAAGTATTCTGGTTGAGATTCTGTGTTCATCTCTTTAAGCCACGCTGCTTTTTTTTTTTTTTTGCGGGAGGGGAGGAAAATAAACTTGCTGTAGCATCTTTGTCCCTTTATGATCTGACCAAATGATTCCCTCC
>NW_009599631.1:0-16378 GCF_000690535.1 Cariama cristata | reverse complement strand
CACTTGTCATAAGTTACGCAATGCATTCCCAGATGCCTCTGAGTGATTCTGTTACCCAGAATTTACGGCTATCCTTCCTTCTGTTGGATGTGTCCCCTTCAATTCTGCCCCAGCATACCCCCTCTCGATTGCAAGGTGATCCATGTGAGAAGTCTTGTACCTCTGTTTTGATACAGCTCTGAGATTCTTCTGTACAAAGCCTGTAACAGTGAGATGCTGATTCTCTTTAAGGTCCTGTAATTTCTGCTGCAGTGGCCCACTGAACAAAAAACCCATACAATAGTGATGAGCACACTCTCTTAGTATTGGAAGCCTGGATTTATTTACCGTACATTTTCCTTTGTTCTTCTAATTAATGTCTAATTCACTAATGTTAAATGGGGAAAACAGATTCCTAACTGTATCATAGATAAGAAATCCCTAGTGTTTTGTAAGACCATTTCAAACGACTATGGAAGCAAAGAAAGTAGCTTGAAAGCTCCACTCTGAAAATAGCAATGCTGACAAATGTGTTGTAAGCGTTATTCAGAAAGGATGTTAAGAAATATATGTGCCAAGGCTGAAAAACAGGCTTCTCAATTTTTTTTTTTTGCATTCTCATCTCGGAAACTTTTCTGTCGTTTTCTTCTGCCAGCAAAGTAATGACTTGAATCCATTTACGAATTCAAGATTGGTGTACGTAGTCAGTGCCTCCTTAAGTTAAAGGAGCTTTGTATGAATGCAGCATACCAATTAAGGAAACATTTTGCAGAATTGGCATTTTAGATGGTTGTAAATAGAAAAATTGTGAAAATATATGGTTATCTGTTATGTATAACATAGTTATGGTTATAACAATTGCTAAATTGGCAAGCTGGGGCCAAATTAAAATTTCACTTCCTTTAATGTTCAATAACAGCTCTTGAAGTGTTGCTGCAAGGATTGTGTTCTTATTACAAAACACACAAAATTTACTAGCATCTATAAATAATTATAAAAAAGTAAAACTACAATTGATAAAAAAAGCACATTTTGTGAGGCAATATATGCTAGCATCTTCATTGAGATGGTGTATTTAATTGGCAGTTTAATTGTTTGCCATGCCTTGCTCTGTAACTAGCATGCTGGTTATCCTTTTGAAGTTGGGTTTCTAATGAAACTGTGTTTTCTTAATCTGTGTGGCTAACAAGAAGTGCCACAGTCTGGTCCTAAAATAATTTTGGAGCATGACACTCTGTTGCAGAATTTTTGTAATAGAAAAACTAGGAGATTCAAGCAAATATTTTTAAAAAGAAATAATAAGCATTGACGTTTTGGAGACAAATGTGAATTTTCTGGGTAATCTTAATGTTTCTCGCAGTACTCTCAAGGTCAATGTGTTGCAATTTTGCCTGATCCTCCAAATTCCTAAGACTTGGTATTTATGTCTGGGAGTTCACTGATATGAAAGTAAATATATAAGCAGTTGGTTTGTAGGATTTAATAATTTAAAATTCTTTTAATTAAACCTTTTGAAGGGCAAGTGGAAAATGTCTGACTTAGCTTCCAGCCTTTTACTGTATTGATGCATATGTTTTACGTTTGGAATATATGATGTAGTTTGGGAACTAAACTTCCAGTGATACCTTCTGAGTATTACATATTGAACTATAAAAGAAAGATTCTAGATTGTGAAAGGGAAAGTGCTCAAGCTTCTGTGACTTTGTATAGGTTCGAACTAGTCTCGATGCCGTTACATCAGATGGAGCCTCCGTTTGAAAGGTTTAACATAACTCCCTTCGAATGCTTATGTTACAGCAATAGTATTTTTAATATAATTGTGAAGAGGGACTTCCACATAGTACTGTTCATTTGCCAGTTACAACCCTGATAAGTTTTGAGCTGTTTCGTCAGTTTTTGCTTATTTTGAAGGCTACTGCATTTTGTTTTATGTGAAAACGAGCATCCTGGTAGATGAGACCGATTTAGTTTCCCTAGTGGGGGAAGACAGGGGAATTCAGTTTTTACCTGTTTGTCTCAAAAGCAGCTGTCTGATCAGGACACTTCGTTGGTAGCCAACAACCTGTATTTCTTGAGTAACCTGGAAAAAAAAAAAGAGGGGGATGTGTGGTCATGGGAGAGGAGGCAGAGGGGATACAGGATGTTGGATGTGAGGGAACTCTGGAAGTATCGTGGTCAGTATTGCGTGGGATTTGGGAAAGCTAAGGCCAGAACAGAGAGTTGCTTATTTCTAAAGTACAAATTTTGGTCCAAGCCAAGTGAGTGTCCAAAGTCATTGCAGTAGCTTCTTTAAAGAAATAGGTTTTCTCAGACCAAACAGCCATGCAACATCAAGTAAGTCTAGAGTATTCAGGAAAACTTAATCAGTTGCTTCTAATTTTGGACTTGATGATCCTTATGGGTCCCTTCCAACTTTAGATATTCTATGGTTCTGTGAATTTTTAATGTCAATTTGTGAGCTAATTTTCGACTTCAGTGTATGACATCATCTTATTTAATGCTTAGTGAAAATGATGATTCTTCACGTACTGACCTAACAGGATTTCTTCATGGCCGGTTTGCCCATAAAGGGTTTTGCCATACCTCTCATTAATATGTAGATGTGAGGATCTTGTATTTAAAGCGAAAGATACTATTAATTGGGTTTAGTGCTACTGTTTTTCTCTCATTGTTTCCTGCAGCAGACATTTTGGTTTTCTTACTATTTTGAATTAGTGAGGCACTACAAATGCATAGAGGTACAGTTTACACTTTCTAAAATGTTACGCTTTTTCATGCATAATTCTTCTCTAGCGTTAACGTATTCCTTGTCATCTTTGTCGTGTTCCATCCCTGAATTAAATATTTTAGTGTAAGGCATTACCTCAGCATACTGACAACCAGGAACATTAGTATTTGGTCAGTTGTCTTTCCATAAAACACACAGACGTTTGTAGAACAAACTTAACTAAAATCATATGATGTTAAGCAACGTAATGTCTTTGAAATGCTGTGAATTTCTAGTTAGACTAAAAAGTGTTTGAAAAATTAGCTCTTCTCGTTGCATGTTATTAATGTGGTTCCAGCTATACTTTTTATTATTTAAGTTCCTGTCTTTGATGTTAAGCAGTCTTGTTTACCTGTTACTGATTTTCCAGAATATAATGCTATGAACTAACTCATTTGCTTGTATGAAAGAATTGAGCAGTAGCTATCACTTGGCTATTGCATGGTCTGCTTAGTATGTAAAAGAGTCGTTCGAATGTTCCCCAGACTGTATGGATGGGAGAGAGGCAACTAATGCTGACTTGCAGCCAGTGAGTTTAAGCATCAGTTGGGGTAATATGTTGCACTTGAGATGTTTTGGTTTGGTTTTTTTTTCTTCCCTCTTTATGAAGCAGAAGAGAGCTTTCTTTGGTTTGTTAGACAGTATTTGTATTAGGGTGCAGTGTGAAATTGCAAGTCATGATGAAGAGGATTCTGTTCACAAAAGTGAGTAGTGTATAATTAATAACTTCAGGAAAACTGGGAGAAGTAGAAATCCATTTGAATAATTCACAGTCAATTCTACAAGAGCTCCATTGGTTTACTGTAATTTTAAGATACTTCATATTCTATAATATTTCAACTGGGAGATTCAGTAATATGGTAGATGTAACAGGTAGAAAATGTAGTAGTAGGACTTGTCATTTGTGGTAAAAAGTGATTTAGCCGGTAAGAACTTAGCTGGCCGTGCAAAATAGCAAAATGTGATTATTGACTGGTTTTGACATACTGATTTCCAGTATATCAGCTGGATTGGTTGCTCAGGCTTCCACAAGTTAAAACTCGTATCTGTGATATTCTACTGGACCTGGAACTATGACTACTTGAAAACAAGCTTAAAAAGGTGAAATTCCTCTTGCAGCTTTTTTTTTTGGAACAGCCACAGGTAGTCATTTAAACAAATAATAACATTTAATCTGTCATTAGCTCCTGTATCACTTAAACCTGTGATAACAGCAATCTAATAACTCTGGAGGATAGTAGGGATTTGCCTTAATCAGAAAACTACGGATAACTGTTGAACATGCTACTGGTATAGCAAATGAGAAAAGGTTCTTAATGACTGCGACAGCATTATTTGAGTCAAAAAAAATTTTCCCATGATTTATTGACTATCCATGATGAGTAAGATCAATATGGGTGTCCAGTTCCTGTAGTGGGAAATATTGTATGTAAGTGTATTCATTGTTAAATTTTAATTGCAGACTAAAATTCTGGGTTGCTCTTGCTATTTTACTGATTAGCACTGCTTGCTTTTAATGATTGCTTACCAATGTGGCTAGCGATGGGTTGGGATGTAAATATCGCTTACACTTTTGTTCTGTGCTGGAATGAACATTAACAAAAGCCTGGTTATGTTGATTTGACATAATCTAAGAGGCTGCCTTTACAGGAGGCAACTTAGAGGAGCTTATTAAAGGGAAAAATGAGCTATATTCTGGGAAAGCATCTCGGCTTGAATGAAGAGCTTCTGGAGTATGTTCTCAGCTTAAAAACTGTTGAGCCAGATATATACAGCAATGTTTCTTAATATATAGGGCAAGAGGCTTAGGAAATGGCTTTTCTATAGCCTTAAACTTAAGATTTTATTAATTTCTGATGTTTAAAATACAGCAATAGGATAAACAGGAGGAGCATATACCATTTAGTGTCAAAATCTGCCAGTCTAAAACTTAATGTCAGATTGTATTTTAATGTGTTTTTATCTTCCACCAACATTGAACTCAACTATAGTTGACTTTTCTGTGCATGTACTCTAGAGCTGATGTGTGTTGATGTTCTTAGGGGATTTTGTAAATATACAGTATTTTAATTTTTTTCCCTCCCTCATTATGTGTGGTGTTTTGTTGTGTTTTTTTTTTTTCTTAGCTGGAAAAGAAGCAAGCAACCCCTCCATTTCAGCCTCAGATCACAGACGATTATGGTCTGGATAACTTTGATACACAGTTCACCAGCGAACCTGTGCAGCTAACCCCAGATGATGAGTATGTTTTTCTTTTTCCCCAAATACAATTGCATATTAAGAAATTAATTTATAAATTACTTGAAAGTTACTAAGAAGAGACTATGTACTTAGCATTAGAACACAGTCGAGTTAAAGTAAATCTGAAATTCTTTGTATCCTACATATCTTGCATAACTTCTGATACTACTTATATATTAGAAGACAGCCTAGTATTCTAATAAAAGTTCAGAATACTGTATTGATTTGCTGTGGAGCGTGTGCTTGGCACCGAGAGGAGAGATGGAAGTGTGATTCCTGACCCTGGCAGCTTGCATGTCTGTACTTGGGAGAAACAATTGAGGCGAAGCTCCTTGGGTCTCAGAATAAGGTTGCGATAGCAGGAAAATCTTACAGAAAGCTACTACTTAAATGTGCTTTGGAAAAACCTTGTAGGAAGAAAAGGTGTGCTTTAATCAAAGAAATTGAAGGCTGAGGAGTGATTGCTGTACACGAAGGAAGAAGTTCCTTCAGATACAAGGTGGCATGTAAGAAGACAGGCTGTAGTTTCGGTGGTTAGATGGGAGACTTAGCTTGCCCAAACTCTTTAAGAGAGTAATTGTACACAGTTTTGAGGGTTTACTGAAGTGTAAAAATTCAGAATTGGAACTTGAACTTCCTTTGGAAAAACAGGAGGAAGCTCTATGCAATGGGGGAAAATGTCAGAGAAGAAACGGTCTTGACTTCCATTTGTTTGTGAAGCATTTAGCATATATCTGATGATAAATGTAGTATCAGAGTGAAGGGGGGAGGAGGGGCCAAATGCTATCAGCGTGAGAACCGTAGTATCTAATTGCTGAGGAATGCAACAATTTCGGGAGAGGGTTCCATTCTTTTTTTTTCTTTCCAAGGTGCATTTTTCTTTCAAGGCTTGAGTGTGTGACACTAATGCTGGATGGCACTTAAAATACACCTTTTGAAGAACTGTAAAATATTGTTTCTTATTGAAGAGCAGAGTAGTGCGTGTTTTCTTGTGAATTTTTTGTGCTATTCTATCAAGAATACAATTAAACTTTCTGCTGCTTACTTAGCATTTTGATACAGAAGTAAAATAAATCAAAGGAAATTTTGGGTTTATTAAAAATCCAAGACTCAGAATCCTGAAATCTGTGCAGCTAGGATTTTTAGGTGACCTTTACTGTGACAGAGCAGCAAAGATTTGCTTGCATGTTACACACTTACATTTTCCCAGTATATTTCATTTATTTATGTTTGGTTTTCCTTACCTGACTAGATGCCCTCTGCTGAAGACTATAATGCATTCTTTTCCAAATGTTTTCAGCCTGTTGTCCTGTTCACCAGCATCATATCTGAAGGAAAGCTATTTCTTAAATCTCCAGCGCTTTGCATACTTCACAATTTCTAACTGAAGTCTGTAGAGCTACTGATTGATGGCGTTTTAGAATGAATATTTGGGTCTAATCAGATGTTTAATAAAGCTGATTCTGAAGTATTGCATTTGGAAATGGGATTTTAAGAATGGATTTATGATTTCTGCTCTCGTCGACACAGTCTGAAGTACTGCATTAGTGGGATGCCCTGTTGGCATGCTGAGGCTGTTGCATACTACCCAAAGGCTTTCATAAAGGCACAGGATTGTCCCGTTCCAGGCTATGTGTTTCTGTTAGTTTTCCCTCTTTGTTGCTACACAACAAAGCTAAACTGCTATGAAAGACAGACAATAACCATTTCAAAGCTTCTTTCATAAAGTGCCCGCTAATCCTCGGTCAACCCCCAGAATTAGCTAGTTGGTCAGGGAATTTTATTTGTACAAATCAACATTATGTGGACTAAATTTGTGACTGTAAAAATGAACACTAACTAGCCATCCATTGAGTCTACTCCACTGGCAATAAATCCACTGTTGCAGGGTCTTTCTCTTGCTGCATTGTTGGGTAGCAGGTGGTCATCCTCAAGTAACTATGTATTTGGAGATTTTGTGTGGGTGTTTGTGTGCCTAGGCGCTCAGGCTTGGATTTTGTCAAAGTGTTACCTATATATCATAGATCTATAGTTCACAACCTATTCTTTTTCTCAAGAGTCCAGCATATATGAAGTGAATAGCTGAATGGAAACCAGAGTGTGAAGTGCTTCAGTTATTGTTTGTGTGACACCAAAGAATTGCAAGGCATATTCGTGCTTTACACGTCCTAATTGACAACAAAATTACAAATACCAAGTGTATGTGCACCTATAGTGGGAAATTTTATGAACATCATGTCGTAAAAGAAATTCTGTCTCTTACATACATCAGTTTGTAAGTCTTTCCTTGGATTTTAGGTGCATACAATATGTATTTTTTTTAAAAGTATTAGTTTTGTCTTGACTCTTGTGTAGTATTTATCTTATACATCACATTAGCAGCCCTTGCTGACAGCAAAATACCAGTTTCTTATTTGTAAACTGGTATTATAAAAAACCAGCCATTTATTATATGCTTCCTTTTGAGCCCTATAAGTATGCATGTTGTCTAACTGGAAGGGCAGATGAAACTTTATTAGATGTTTCAAAATTTCCAGTCATATTGCTTTAGATATTGGCATAAAACATTAGTGTTAAGTATTTGTATGTTCAGAGGCTTAGGTTTTTTCCCCATTATTGTTGCTTCTGTACAACTTCATACATTTCTATCAGGTATTTTGTTATTATTTGACGAAAAAGTAGAGCAACAGAAATAGTATTTGCAATTGATAAAACTAAATCAATGCTTTTAATTGTTTTTCAGAGATATAATAAAGCGAATAGATCAGTCAGAATTTGAAGGATTTGAATATATTAATCCATTGTTGCTGTCAACAGAAGAAACGGTATGAAGGAGTGACATCTTTGTTGTGGACAATGTGAATGACGTTTTAAATTTATCCTTAACTACAGTATATGCATGCGAGGCTGGGGAACTGTAAGATTTTGGACGGAGACCAATGATTTAAAAAGACAAAACAAAAAATTTGCTGCTGAAAATCAAAGAAGAGAATAATGATTTTGGTGGGTGTCTTCTGCCACTTAGTGATTCTTAATTTCTGGGCACTGACACAGCTGGCTTCATTAATGAAGGAATTTGCATTTTGTGCCTGTTTCATGAAGGATTGAAATGTTCATTGCATCCCTGGAAAAGGAGATACTGAAAGACTTTGAGATCCACATACTTTCTACAAACACTTGATGCAATGAGCTACCAATTGAAGAATATTACAGTGTAACATCCTGAAGAATAAAATATATTACGGTGGTGTTGAAGCTTATTTTTGATGCCTTTTTTCACAAGTGGTACCTGTCTAAACGTCTCAGATGTATTTAAAAGGAGTTGTGTTTTATTAGCAATCAAAACATAAATTTGGGTACAAGATTTAAGTGCCTAAATGGATAAACTGCATTGAAGAATTATTACATATTTGGAACGTTCTTAAACCTGGTAAGTTCTGCTTGTTAATATTAAGTAACTATTTACATATGAAACATACAGTTCACAGCTGCAGCCTAATGTTCATTTGCGTCTTGAGAGAATTTGAAATGCAGAGTGACTCAGCAATATTAATTACAAATTAGAATTTACAGTGTCAATTTCAAAATCTGTTGTCTCAAAGTCCAAATTTACCAAAATGTGTAGATTGAATAAAACTAAATTTGCACACAAAGGACTTCTGAAAATATTTAAGCAGTGCCTACACCTACAATGATGTTGTGTTGTATATTAGATTTTTGAAAAGTATTTTTATCAACAATACAAATATTCAGAAATAGAGCAAAAGCATAATAAAGCATAGCCTTAAAGTTTAAATAGTAAATCTAGAATAACCATAATATAAAATACAGTTTCCTGATAAAGCACACCTCCTACTTACGATAAACTGTCTGCTTACAATTACTCAGTGTATATTAATAACTAATCATTCTACGTAAGAGAATGGGATGTTTTGGTAAAATGATTTGCATCAAAGTAGTAAATTTTTTTAATGGAAGAAAAATTAATACCCAAGAAATTGGATAAAGCAAAAGATAACTATCAAATCCCTTCTTGTGGAAACTGGGGAGGGGGAGGTGTCGAGGGGGCAGGGAAAGGGGGTATATTGCATCAAAAAGGTTAACAATTTCTTTGCTTGGCAATGCTGATGTCACTACATTTGAGGATTAGTAAGTGTGCGTTGCTATCTGAGACTTCAGATGGTGTGAAGATTTACCTGCCTCTACACATAACAGCAGCGGAGGCAGTATTTCTTTTTGCTAGATTTTGGGTTAACTATATTGTATGGGTTGTAGAGATGGGGGGGAATTATGTGGGACAGAAGAAAAAGGAGAAACCCTGTGCCATGACATCTCACCTAATTTGGTGTAAAATGCAGGATAAATTGCAACACTTCCACTTTCTTTACATTAACATATGGTTTTCTCAGGGTACAGCATTGCATTAGGTGCTGAACATGACATCTTTCGGATTCACATCCAAGTCATGAGGTGCTAGGATGAGACTGCCAAAACATTGTTTAAAATTTTCAATTAATCATTGATTAACAATCTACATTTTGTATCCCCTCATTTAGCCGCAATTATGCAGACCTGTGGTTATTTAGTTATACTAATCCCATTCAGATTTAAGTTGTGGGTTTCTATCTGTTGGACTGCAGTTTTTCATATTAAGCAAAATGTGTTTTAATCAGCACTAAAGAATTTAACCAGTATGAAGTACTTGCCTCAAATGCCTGGACTTTACATACTTTATGATCTACTAAAGGAAACATTTACCTTTTAAATGTAATCTGACTGGTTTTTTTAATTACTCCTCTTTTCCCTTCTCCCTGGCAATTACTTTATTTATCCTGAATGATTATTCTTTCAGTGTTTTCAACTCCCCTGGTAATAAAACTAATCAGTAGTTATTGGAGTGACTGCAGGCAGCTCATGAATGGAACTATGACAGATTAAGCTGTCCTTTGACATGCCAGGGCATAGGACTTTAAAATGGAAATACAAGAAATGTGGGTTGGGGGTTTTTTTAACCTTTTTTCTAGGTTTCAGAACATTTTTGGGAGGGAGGGAAGGAAGAACAGAAAGACACGTTTGCTAAACAAACATTGTAAAGACTACTTGATTTTATTTACAAATTTACAGGCATTTACAATGTTGCTGTGTTGCCAAATAGTTTGCTGGATACAGGTTTGGTTGCTCATGTGCAAGTGTTTGAATAATGTTCTGTTCATGATGAAGGGGAAATTTTTTATATAAAGTACTTGTTTTATAAATAAAAGAAAATGAAGGATGTAATTAAATGTGTGGTTTGGAAAAAAAAAATCCTAATATATTACAAATGGATCTGGTAATGATATATAGTTGTCTTATTTGAAATAGTAAATGAAAATTCTAGCTAATTTAATGATTGTAAAACAGTAAATATGTTCTTGTAGTTTTGTATAATTAATTAGTTGGGATCTTTGCTGACCAGTTTTAATTGTGCAGAAGATGGTATACTAATCCATAACAGCTAAGATCATTTATATTCTTGCACATCTATTAAAGACTTTAATGAAAAAGTTAATAGACTGTTATTATTTATCAGTAAACACAGCTGTGTCCACCTTGCACTTTTTTAAAGAGACCCCATTGTAAATTAAATCTATAGGACTCGTCCTGTATTTTGATACTGTATTTTGTGGTGATTCTGTATCTTTGGATGGCACCTGAACTGTAGGTTTTTGAGACAGACTAACAAACTTCAGTATCAGTTTTCTGAGTCGCACTCTTCTTCACCGTACGTGAAGGCAGTTGCGATCCAAATAGCTGAAACGGGCACAGTTGTACTACTCCTGCATACAACCCTTCGACAAGAAACTAATGTGAACTGTCAGGCTGTGCCTGGGGAATAAGATACCTGGTTCGGTAAACAAGTAACTTACTTGGGGGAAATGAACACCCTACTCCAGTTTAGTTCATCCCTTCCATTCCATTTGGTGGTCCTAAACTATCACTAATGTCATTTATTGCCATTCAAGGAAATGGTTGCTTTTCTCGAGCTTACTAAATGTTTATCTGCTACTATTAAGAAATTACCAAAATAGTAGATGAGTCTTCTGAATACTTTCTAGCCAAAACAAACTCTCAGGTGTTCTCTAATCTCCATCACTGAGGGTATTTAAGGGGAGAGGGAAGTGGAACTGATACAAAAAGCAGCTGTTTTGGCTGACTGACTATATGAAATCTTGCTTTGCATTTCAGTACTTCAGTGTTCTTTCTGGAGCCTAATTAGTTTAGACTAGTCATGTTAACCAAGTGGATACTGACTCATAACCTTACTTTGAAGGTTTCTGATTTTAGCGGTGTTTCTTCAGAAAGATAAAAAAAACCTTTATTTGGTCTGGGTTGTGTTTTATTTTAACATAGACAATACTCATAGAATCAACTGTACAATCAGAAGTTCTTGCTTAGATATTAAAATAATGAAAAATGCTAAGCTTGAATGACTTTTTAATTAAGCTTATTTTCACAGATTACTTGTTTAGAGAAAAAAGAGGTCAGTAAACTTTTGGATTCAATTAAATAATAGTTAATCTGTTGTTCAGCTGTTTTCTTCCACGCGTAGGGATTCAGAACAAATATGATGCTTCAGACAAAACAGGTTCTTCAGGGATTTACAATCGTACATTTTTTCAGAAGTACCCAGATTCCAGGAGTACCACGACTGATTTCCCTGGGGGCCTCTGGGACATCCTATAGCACCATTTTCAGAACTAGAACTACCTTACATGCATTTGAAAGGATTTAAACTAACAGGCAGGTGGCACTTGACCTTCTATCCAGTTACTGGTTTGTGATCCTTAGGCAAGGCTGAGGCAAGGATGTGCTTCCTTGACAAGTTTTTTCCTTCTCCTTTGAGAAAGGTTCATCCTTGGCCTTGCTCCTTTGCTCTTCGTTCTGGATTTACCACGTTACATCATCTGCACTTTCAGACAAGCACCTAGCAAGATGGCCATCAATATCCAGTTGTGACAGTCTGCAAATACAGAGAATTTGTTCAGTGAGAAACAAAGTCAAATACTTTTATTTATGCTACTCTTCACCTCGACTCTTGCGTTTCCTAAGCAATTGCAAAAGCGTTCTAGTAGCTTAACGGGTAAGTCATGCCTATGCTCAGAAGCACTGCAATCTGCCACAAACTCCTGTTGTTGCTATTACCTGCTGCTAGATAGTTTGGTAATGTCATTTACTAGAAGACAATGCTCACATTCTGTATGCTCAGGACAAGCAATGCTACCCTTGGAAACCTTAGGCTGCTGATACAGGACAGAAAACCATTACCTTATTCCGCATGCAAGTCCAAGCTGAGGATACAGGAAATGAGAGGTTTCTGATAGAGGAAGGATGCTTTCTCATGTCTGCTTTTAGTTTCCTTTTTTGGAGGGCTATTTCTGTGATTGTGACGTGACCCTCTCTGCTGCCCCTATTACAGTAACATTTGTAAAGCAGATTCTGTAAAAATTGAAACTAATCCTAATCAGCACAGAGTTACCAGTAGCACAGAACTGAATACGAAGACTGAAAGTATGGTTAGCCTTTCTGTCTAAATCTCTTGATACAATAATGACCACAACTTCCATTAATGAAACCATCCTTTTGTCTCATTGTTCAACCTCCAAGGAAAGCCAATATATCTTGCAGTGTTAGAGGACCTGTTGAAAAGCACGTGTTTTCAGCAGCTATGACAGCCTGAATACTACTAAATAGTGTTAATTTCAAGAGACAACATAATTCTTATTGTAGAGTAGATATTCAATTGCTGGGAGGGAGGATATTTTTTTTTTAAAAAAAAGGTAGCCTGACAACAATGGAGGACTGAAGTTTCATTTAGTCATACTAATCAGAGCTTGCAATGAAAAATCCACTTCCTTCCATCTTGCCCAGACCTTGAAAGCTAAATGAAGAGCACAGTTGCTCAGCCAAAGGCACCCAGGTACTTGCTGAACAGGTACCAGTACAGCTGTGACAGTGAATTAGCAGTAGGTAATTCTGACAGTTAAAGAGTACTTTACAGTAGAAGTTTTGTCTATTTTCATTATTTTGCATATAGAGAATGCATCCCGGAACCATTTTGGGTTTTGTATACTGTGAAGTTTTTGGAGAAAAAAAACAAGTACTTACGTTCCACTAAAATGAATCAGACACATCGGACAACTGTCAAGAGTTGAAGATCCTTCACTCTGATTTTGTGTCTTCTCCTTGCAGCTTTCAGTTCCAGGAGTGCTCACAAGAGGAGGCTGCTCTTCTGCAGGCATATTTCTGGCCTCACCAAATGAAATATTCCCTTGATGCGCTTGTATTTGAAGCTCTTTCCTGTAATTTTCTTTTCTGTTTTCTTTGCTGTTCTGTACAGTCCCTCTGCAGTGCTGGTGAAAGCTAGAAGTTTTTGCAGAGCTTTGTGACAATGCCAAGTGTGTAGAACTTCTGTCTTGAGTGAATTTACATGATTTAGGACTTAGATCCAGTTTTGGAGTATCGTTTGTGTCTTCCCCAACTGTATTTCCGGCTTGATCTGCAATAGTTACGCAGCATGGTTTCTCACCCGTAGAAGGTAAACTTTTCAGTTTATCTGCTTGGCCCTGTCCTTTATATAG
Organism: Cariama cristata; assembly: GCF_000690535.1. Taxonomy (NCBI): domain Eukaryota; kingdom Metazoa; phylum Chordata; class Aves; order Cariamiformes; family Cariamidae; genus Cariama; species Cariama cristata. The sequence continues at coordinate 2,773 of NW_009599631.1, read as the reverse complement.
ATGGTCGATCTGGCTCTGTGTAAGCTGATGGGAGCCAAGATCCTTTGGTTCTAGACATTTTTCTTTGCAAAAAGATGGGAATGATACCCACTGAAAATCCTTCATTCCAGTTGTAAAGACTTCTTGTTTTTGTAGACTCTCTTCCTCAGAACTCTGTAACACACAGACAATGCCTTCAAACAAACGCAGTTCAATCACTACATAAAACCAAAGCTGAACATGTTACAAATACTGAGGCGGCTGAACTACATTGAAGAATGGAACTCTTTATTTGCATCAATCTCCAGCGCTTGTAAAGCAATCAAGAACTTCCTGGGGTTTAAGGGTGTCTCCCTTAATATTTCTAAATTGATACAATCGAGTACTCTTTTAGTATGTTCCATAGACACTAAGGATGAAAACAACTACCTGCTGCTGTTCAGGGAAAAAAAAAATTCTACTCTGAAAGGACTGTGGGTTTTCTGTTATGATACTGCCTTACACTATCAGAGAAATTGATACAATCGAGTACTCCTTTAGTATGTTCCATAGACACTAAGGATGAAAACAACTACCTGCTGCTGTTCAGGGAAAAAAAAAAATTCTACTTTGAAAGGATTGTGGGTTTTCTGTTATGATACTGCCTTACACTATCAGAGCAATGTAATGGCTGTTCCTATGTAATGAACCTCTCTGTTACAGTTTGCCTTTTCCAGTTTCATTCTGTTAGAGAGACACTAGTGTTTATGAGCAGTCAGTATACTTACACAGGCTACCTCTTTTCCAGCAAAATGTTGTAAAGAATTTGCCGTAAGGCAAAAAAAGCCTCTAGTAGTTGTCCTTATAGTACCTGCCACACAATGCTAAGTCACACCGCTGTATGTACAGACTGAAGAGCTGAAAACCAACCTCTATTTAAAAGCCATTTCAAATTGTTTCTCCTGTTATCATCACTCAGACTGTCGCCATTGTAAGCAGTACACAAAGTGCAAAAAAACAAGGATACAGCATCCTACCTTCCCGAAGATCTCTGGCAAACTGGGCAGTGTTTGCCAGTTTGTGCATTGTAGATCTTGACTGATGTCCTTCAGTAACAAAACCCATGTTTTTTCACACTCATTTAAGTCTTCTTTTTCAAACCAGGAACATCTGTCAGTCAATGTCCTGTAAAGACAGAGACAGTTCAATAGTTTGTGGGTGGGAGAGCAGAAAGAAAATACTCTGCATTGCTATTAGTCTGCCTCTTAATTAAGTTCATTTATCCCTCCTGTAACACTGATGTTTAAAAAAATGTAGCTATCCTTAACTGTAACTTATCAAAGCAGAAGTTTTAAAATTAACTTCCAGTAACTGACAGTGCATCAACCTCTTTCAGCCCAATTCAGTGGCTAAGTGTGGTGACCCCTTTCCTTTTGTTAACAACTAAGCAGAGGGCAGGGATTTTATGACTTAAAATGCATATAACTTTTCTATTTGTACAACATAAAACTCTATTCTTACCTATTTTCTTTTGATCAAGTAGCACTATATGTGCTAAACAAAGAATAACATTTGACAACTTCACCATGCCAAACCACAAAGAGGCACGTAAAAGCATTTGCCAGTAGGCGCAGGTATACAGATTTTTTAGTTTAAAAGAGAGACAAGATGGCCTGTAGAGGAAAAAAAGATTTAGCTGTTTATAGTATTATTTGTTTACAAAGGGAACCTCCATCTAGCCTACAGCAAGATTTTTCTGGAACACAGAGACATTATTTAGCCCATAAACTAATTTTTACAGCTTACCCTGACTTAGGTAACTCATACAGCTATCAAAAATACCCAATTTTTTAAAAGAATGTCTAAAAGCCTTGCTTTCAACTTGTAACAAATAAGATGTAGGTATTTACTACTGTCTTCACTTTCAAGTGAAACATTAAGCATAGCCATTGTTTTTCCTCCTCAAATACTGAACTTGACACCTGCTGAGCACAGAAATCATTTAAGCGTTTGCACTAAGGATGGCAATTGCATTGGTTCCCACATATGCTTGGCCATTCCCATACTGCCATTTGAAATTGGATTATCTTTCTAATCAATTTGATCTAATCCATCCTAGGAAGGCATTAGGAAGGTTTAACTATAAAGTAAGCATTAAAAGGTTTTTATACTAGTAATGCTGCATAAAGACAATTTCAAGAGAAGGATGGATTGTTAATGTCAGAATACTGTTTCCAGTGTTCTCACTTGTTACTGATGCATTTTCTTGGGTCACTGTCCAGGAATGATGCTGCGATGAGAAGAAGCTAGAGACAAGTCTTAACAAGCCCTCAAAAAAGCAGCACGATCAGCCTTTCGACGCCTCTTTTTGGAAGGGGCACAGCCGAGAGCGTGCTTGCTCATCCTAACAGGCTGAAACAAGAACCAAACCACTCACTGCCTCTTCAACCTGCCTTTCTTCAATCCTCCCTTACTCGAGGGCTGGAAAAATCAGGAATTATTTCTGGTCTCCCGAGAGCCTTATTCTGAAGAAAGAAAACTTGATTTTCATACGTTAACATTTCTCATGGGCCCCATCCTCCTCGGTGCTATTCTGTGCCAAAGAACGCACAGAAGGCGCAGGGCCCGGCGCACTTTATTTTGCAGTTGGCTTCTCAATTTTTTAAAGGTACTGCCGGCGGTGTCGTGTGAAGTACCCTTTAACACAATCAGCAACGTGCCACAGGCGCGACTACAAAGCGCTTCAAGACCCAGCTGCATCCTTACGGCACGGTGGCCGACGGAGGCAGGACGGTCCCTTTTCTGACGCCCCTGA
>NW_009599630.1:99355-112290 GCF_000690535.1 Cariama cristata | reverse complement strand
GACCCCAGCCAGGCCGGGCCCTGGGCTCTGCGGGGAGGGCAGCTGGCCCTCCGGCAGCTCCGCGCACAGCCCGGGCCACACCTCACCTTGCAAAGGAAATCTGGCCAGAGCTCCAGACTTTATGACTTCTTCTTTATGAGTCCCCCCTCCTTGGTTTTTTTGTGGTTTTTTTTTTTTTCCACTTTGCTCTGGTAGTGGTATTCACACTGGGCTCTCAGGGAACTATTTAAAGTCACAAGCAATAAATGAGCTGATGACAGGATTATTGGGAAAAGTCATACTTTGCTACCCCAAAATGCACATTACATTCCTCTCACTTTTTAAACAGTGGCAAATTACTATCACTGCCACCTATTGCACAGAATAAAAGATTTATTGCAACAGGCAAGTTCTCCAATCTTTTTAATTTTTATCCCCTTTAATTCTACCAGGTTTATTTAAGATATATGTTCCGTTTAAAACAGACATTGTTCTTAACACACAAAGGAGTTCAAGGATGTGGCATCAGTGTGTTCCCACCCACCGTTTGCTCTGATGGCGTTAGATTCTCTGAAAAAAAAACATACGAGTCCCAGTGCAAGTATTGTGCTGGGTATATTTTTAAATTATGTATTTTAATAGTGGTAAATCAAAGATATTCAAACTTGAATAAAAGTTTTCTCTTTATAAAATATATGTGGAAAAGAAAACCAAACAAACATCAGCCAACAAATAAACTATAATATAGCACAGCCAGCATCTGCTTCCTTTGCTCCAGAGAAGCAACTTTTTACAGTCCAGGCAGCTTCCCCAGGAGCCCCCCTCGTACGCCTTCCAAACACACATTGACACATATACATAAATGCTCATCCTGCTGCATTTGAGGATCTCCTGAAGCCTTCTATTGAAAAGGCAGCAAATGGAACAACAGTAGGTGCAGCTAACTAGTGAGAATGCCGATATTTACCTTTTCAAAAACATCAGATATTTATTAAAATCGATGGCAACTAGTGTATGACTAGGAATAGATTTCTATATCAGCATTAAATAAATCTATTCCATTTTTACATCAGTCAGCATTAAATAAATTCTCAAACAGTATATAGTACTTCATAATTTTATCATAAACTAACAAGTATTTCAACAGGTGAATTATCTTCCTGTACTTAATTTATAAAAATATTTTACAGAACTTATTATTATTAAATAATATCAATTTAATTGGTATAGCAGTAATATTTGACACAGCAATAATTCTGGCTAGCAACATAACTGGAGTTCACCTTACTTTTGCAACCAACAGTATGCGTTTATCAAGTAAAACCACCACAGCAACAAGCCTGAGGTTCCTAAACAGCATATGCAAAGTTGGTCTTATATTTAAGGCATTACATTTAACCTGGATCGACAGAAGGGCTGTGTAAGATCTTGTCCATGAGAGGTATAATCCATACATTGTGAAGTCCCCAAATTAAAACTGTTACGGCTGCATTTAATAACAGTTCATATTTTGAGGCAGATCTCGGAAACAATGACACTACATTTAAATTTAATGTTTAAAAAATATTTTTACTTGTCTTTTGAATTTGGAACCTCTAGGATTTGCATTTGCAAGCTGCTCTGTAATCAAGAAAGTGAGAATACTACTCTAGTATCACATCACAGTTTTTAAGTCACACTAAAGGCTTCAAAGGAAAACAAAATAACAACTTATTTAAAGTTTGGTTTGATTAAAGCAGTTTAGATATATCCTAGAAGAAGATAATAGCAATGAAACTATCTCACATTTCTCAGCTAAACCAATATGGGCACCAAAAGGTGACTCATAACGAGGTAAAATCTATAATAAATTATTTTGTTGTATGTATCAACATATTCAAAATACTTAAAAAGTGATGTACTAACATAAAAAAAAAGTGATGAATAATTCTGGACGTCGACATATTTTAAAACATCAAAAGGTGACTCATAAAGAGGTAAAATTTAAAATAAATTATTTTGTTGTATGTATCAACATATTTAAAATACTTAAAAAAGAGTGATGAGTAATTCTGGACATCGACACATTTTAAAAGTCTCAGTTTTGGAGATTGCTCAATTAACACAAAAAAGCCATTGCTTATTTTTGAACAATTGAGAACAAGAAAGTAATATACAGATTTCTCTTGATTCCTCTAAAAGTTGTAGTAGAGATGAAGTCCTAAAGGGTTAATCTCTTCCTTGTCACACCTATTGTTTCTACGCAGTGACAATATAGAAAACCTGGTAGCAGCCTAGATGTGACCCTGTAGTAACCCTGCTGTATGCACTTCTCTGATTGTCTCCTTTGGACTGATCCAGCTGGTTGTCCAAAGATCCAGTAAATATTTGCATGCACCCAGTAAGGCAGTGGCACTTTCCGGGTAGAGCTGGTAACAAGACACAACATCTCAGCTCTGTGTCAACAGCGAAAAACAAACAGTGACTGCTAGTGGAGAACATCAACTTTCATGCGACAGCCAGCACTGAGGTACTCCTGACCGTGACCTACAGGCTTTATCACACTTCGATCTGCATTGTGAAAGCAGAGACTACAGCAGTGGCTGCCCACAGTGCAGCCTTGTGGGCTCTCTGGTCCTAAAGGTATCTCGTTGGTCCTTCTCTCTGTGGTTCTTCCCGATCCCCTCTACCACTTTATGCAGACACGATAGAAACTACGTGATGGAAGTTGAGATATATCTGTGTAATTGTTGATGTCAACAACGTGTGCCAACTGTAAAATTCAGGCTGTAATCCAAGGGCAAATGTGAGGGTTGCACACATACTACTGTTAGTGGTAGGAGTCGGAGGAATTAGGCAGCAACAGGCACTATAAGCTTAGGTACTGAACAGATTAAAATGCAGTCAAATTTAATGAAGCACTTGAATACAGCATTTTACCTTGTGCACCTATTTTTCTGTCCAGGAAGAATTCTATTTAAACAATAGTGGCAATATTTTCCCTAACTGACCTCAGGCTCATGGTCTGCCCTACAGTTCTACCACCCGTTCCAAACAAATGCAGAATAACTTGTGTTTCAGTAAATTATACGTGACTCAAATAGTAAGAAATACTTCGCTGAAGGAAAGTAGTGTTCTACAAGAACGTAAAGTAAAATATGGGCTTTGTAGAGTCAAGAACTTACCTAACTAATCTGAGATTAAACCCAGAATTAATTAAAAGAATTAAACCCAGGTCTTGCAAATTCCTTACCTAAGACTTAATGCACTACTGTTATTAATTGCCTGTTTTTCTGCAGTCTCCTGCAGAAAGAACTTTGGGCTGCAGTTTCGTATTGATCTACTTTTGACCAAGAATCCACGTTGCTAAATATCTTGGCACCAACGTTTTAAAACTATTAGTCTCAATTTGAAATAAAAGTTAAAGGAAACTGAACTATCAGAGGGAGATCAGAAACTATTACCCTTTTCCTTGCCCACTCTATTTCATTTATGTGAAATGAAGATTTTCAAAATCTGACAAAAACCACAACTTAGCCCAGGTTAAGTGCAAAGACAGCCCAAGTTTGTGAAACTTCAGTGAAACCCTTGTAGTTTTTGGCAAATTTTGGATCCCTACTGGAGCAACTCCAAAAAGCTATTTTATTTCAAGGCATTTCACAGCCCTGATGATGATGCAGACTGTATTCGTCAGAATTCGAAAGAATGTGAGAGCCAGATTCTGTTCTATTGTCTTCTACAGAATTTATTGAGAGCAGTTTGCCAAAACATACACAAAGAAAACAAAAAATCCTCAACAAAATAGGTAGTTTTCCCAAAAATGAGGGCTGGAATGGTGAAAGAAGGAAGGTTCTTCAATAAAAAGAAGTCATAGTCAAGTAAGAAAACAGGTGCAAAAATAATTGTTTAGCATAAGCTCAAGAAGGATTAGAACAGTAAGTCATTGGAATTCTTTCATCTCTGCCCTTTCACCCACATGAGTCTCAGTTAGAGCACTACAGGGTTCAGGTGTGACAGCTTGAGTGATAATTTTAGACCAAAGTGGTTGGCAAGCAATTTTGTGATCAATGTCTTGCAGTGGTTGGTGGCTTCAAGACTGTGAGGAAGTATCACGCTACAGAGCAGAAATCAATAGTCAGACCTGCAAGTAACAAAGATCACGTGGCACTTCACCAGGGACAAAAAACCCCATAGAGCACATGACAGAGTGGGATCAGAGCAAAACTAGAGAGCCAAAGCTTCAATATGTTTTGTGATTACAAACAAGAAGCAGTTTATTAAATTATTTTTTTAAATATTTCTCAAACTGTTTGTAGGTGGACATCACTGTCACAACTGTTTCTGCTTTGGCATGTTCCCAAGGTTTCCCTGGGTTGCCTCCTCTTGTCAGCACTCTTTGCTCCTCCACGCCCCCCAGTCTTTCTGCTGCCTTCTCACCCATCCCCACATGCTTCGGCAGTGATCCCTGCCCCAGATTTTTCTCTAGTACTGCTGCCTCTTCCCCATCGGCCCACTAGTAGGTTCAGCACCACTAGCACAAAGCCCAAGCTATTAAGCCCTCTTGTGGGCTGTTATGATGGGAGCAAGGAGAGTAGGATGAACGGAAAAATGATTGACCTTCCACATGCGGGCAGAACGCTCAACCTTGGCAGCACTGGATTTATTTCCAGGCTCTGGAAAGTGCTATACCAGGGCAACTGTAGACTCTTCTCATTACTCTGTAGAAGTTTCACTTGCACAGCATACAATTCCTACAAATTCCCTTTCTACTACTAAATAATTTCATACATTTCTTATTATCTTCCTCTTTTTACAACTTGCCTTTCTCCCTCCCGCAATATTAGTCTCCCTAATTCCATGCTACCTCTTTTTTTCCCCAACTCTTTGCATTTTAAGTTGCCTTCCTTTCTCCAGGATGGCAGAAGGAGGAAAAGCAAAACATAAGAACTGTCTGTTCAACTTACATAGCTCAAGACTAGTTGCAGAAAAGGCCTTCCTTAACCTCTGTACCGTATTGTGTGGCACACTCAGTAGTGGCAGAGATTGACTACACGTTAGCTTTAAATTTAGTGAAAACTATAAGCATCTAAAATTCCTTACTTTTTTCTCATGAAAAGTATAAGAGGTACAGAGCCATGGTAATCCTCTGCCTCCCTCCAAACAACTGAAATTTCAAGTTCCTGTGCCAAATAATACAGCTGCTAGATTATTGCAATTTAGTATTAATTAAACACCAAAACACTGTAACATGACTAAAGAACACATTTTTCCAAATCTCATCCTCAGAAGACTGATTATATTCTGATTAAATAAAAAAAAAATTTTTGCAAAAAAAACCCCTTACCATGAGCCAGAAACTCAGAGGAGAATTTCCATCCAAACTATGTAAGTATGGTAACATTAATAAGATACTAAAAGTGGGAGGTATGGGTACCTGGGCTGGGGTCTGAGAAGGTGCCCTGCAGGGTAATTTTTTCTCTTAATACCACAGCCCATATTGAAAAAGCAGATGTTTTTGAAAATCTTTGTTCAAAACTCAACATCGTATTCCTCAGAAATAAAAGCAATTAGCAATCTTACAGGTGCACAAGGCCAAAGATACTTAAGAGGAGGCATAGCCTTGAGGTGACTGAATAGCGGCAAAAGCCATCCTGCAGTCTCAGACCACGACACTGCCCTTCCCCTGCTTTTTGACCTCACATAAGAGAGGAGACGAGGGTAAGAAACTGAAAAAAAAAAAAAAGGTGGTTTGTAGTACGATGGCAGAGGGGAAAACCATACATTCTGCATTGCATCTTTGGGTCCCTGTGACAGACACCTGGAACCGAGCAGTCTCAGAGAAGATGCTGCTGCTCCAAGAACAGGTGAATTCTGAATGCCAGAGCATGGAGTGGGGCTTGCAGGGTGACCATGCTTCCCAGGAAGTCCGTACCTGGAAAAAGGAATCCCCGGGACAATGAAAGATGCAATTGTGCCGATTCACTAATACAGAGGACAAGCTAAATTTGTAAATGTATATAACGAAAAAACGTCACTCCTATCACATTTGGGAAGGATGATACTTTTTAGTGGAAAATTGTCCTATTTAATAAAAATCAAAAGAATAGCACAAAAGTATAACAAGATAAGGGAAACAAACTTTCTTTTTAAATGAAGCAGAGTGGCAAGAATGCAAATTTGAATGATGGTTCAGGTGACGAAAGAAATATTTGCATGTCTAAAGGAAAAAATAATCACTTAGAGGATGCACATTTTCTGGTTTTCAGCATTATTACTATGATTCAAGACAACCCTCTATACAGACCATATCCTTGCTTAGTGTAAACTGACATAAACAATATCAAATTTGTAACATGATGAATTCATTCTGTGTGCACTATATAATTTTATACCCTTCGTGTATCTAGCTATAGGAGCCATACTACATGCACTTGCTTTCTACTGAATAGCAACTGGCATTCAAATACCTTATCTGTACAACGAAATCAGGCGAGGGGGTGGTTGACTCACATACTTGCTGATAGACATTGCAGCATTACAATGTAAGGAAATAAAGTAATGCAGGATTAACTGAAATCTTTTTAGAGGCACTACTCCAAGTTTTCTCTTGCTCTAAACAGCACCTATAATCTGGCAGTGCCAATTTACTCTTCTCACAAACTAAATGTACAAGATTCCAGGGGTAACTATTTCTTTTTTCACAACATTCACATTTAGAATTATACACATTAGTTAACTTGCCAAATATAACCTGCATACCATGCTTTAAGCCTGCTTTCAATTGCACTGGGGGAAACTCCTTAGGCAACAAAAAAAATAATAGACTGCAGATGCATATGAATTAACACTCATTTTGCACAGTGTAGGAACGGGTCACAGCTTACTGCAGTTCATGCCTAGAAATGCTATTTTCAGACAACTGGTGCCCCATGGAGAGCATGCACAGCACATTTCATGTTTTGGCTATGGAAAATGTTTTGTTTGATTTTATGAAATAAGTTATAGAAATCAGTTTTTCATCTTACGATGTTTTTTTACAGTTCAAAGGATAGGCTCATGCAGGATGGACCTTATTGGTGACATACTCATCTTCTAAAGTCTTTGAAATTCAGCTAATAATAGATATTTGACTAGGAGTAACAGCTGTATATTTGAATAAATATGGCCATCTCAGAACTCCCAGAAAACGCATGTACAAAGCCAATTTTCTCTCCTGCTTACATCTTCACAGTTTCCAAACGCCCTACATTGTAGCACTAAACCTCCTGATTAAAGATAACCTGCTACTTAATAATAATTAGTACTATTCATTTCATTTAATTTTCTTAAACTGCAGAAGCAGTGAAGACAGACCACCAGGAAGAAGCCTGCTTTAGGAAACGCTTGTTAAGATTTGATAATACCAAGCTTAGAAAGCAACAGTTACTAAATTGGCGCTTGCCTACGCTACTGCTTCCTCTGTTGCAATCCTCTCTACTACTGCACCAGGGATGGGGCAAGGCCGGTGTATTTCAGCCGAACTATTAATATATACGTACCTGGAGAGGTGAAGCTGGAAGAAAACAGCTACTGCAATAAGACTTTAAACCAATTATTTCTTTTTTCTGTTCATCAGGTTAAAATAGAAATTAAGTCTTTTCTGAAAGCCCCAAGTATAACCTCCATAGTTTTGCCCAAATTCTCCTCTAGAGCACAGTCCTCCAAGCTAAGAGCATAGGACAGAGAAGAACAAGCTCAGCCACTGCCAAGTTCACTTTCTTGTCTGTTAGGAAAGCAAGAACAGTATCTCCTTCTCCTGTGCTGCTGATCAGGGAGATTTAGGGACAGTTTCCATTCAGAAAAAGAGTACAAGGACAAGCAATTTCAACTGAAGCTTCAAAATCAGTAACACCCTGGAAGCTAGGACTCTGGGAGTCCTAACTATTTTTACCATCATAACAAAGAATGGGTAATTTGCCATCTTTATGCGTAACTTGCATATCTTTATGGCATATCTGCAAACTCTTAAAAAACATTTCTGAAACACAAATATTTTACTGGTGGAATATGCTAGATTGTATCAAATTCCAAAAGTCTTCCCAGGAAAGAGTCTCTTGCTTGCAAATGATCTCATGCACTAAAATTCAGCTGTAAGCTTAGAGACTTTTTCTGCCTGACCAATAATTACACCGAAATAGCAAGGTGTGCTACACTACAGAAGTTTTAATGATAGAACTGACTGAATTTGTCCAACTTCATTAGCAAGAAAGATTTGTTTTGTACTGGAGCTAAAAGTATGGAAATTGAACGAAGATTTTGTGATTTTTAAGTTTCCCAAAATTTGGGATCCTATTCATACTCTCTTATTATCTTCATGGCTCTTATCCTATAACTGAGCATTAGCACAACCAGCTGTAGCTGTAGTCTGTAGTTGGCAATCATCCTTTTTTTCTATATTTAAGATATACCATTGTAAATGTTATATTCTTAAAAGTATTTTTCTTATAGAAATTTGATTTTAAAATCTTCTTGCCAAAAATGTTTTATTGACTTCATTGACCTGCTGGAGTTGATTTCAAACTTTCATGTATCTGCCTACATTTTTTTCAAGACATGCTCATTACAGTTTTGTCTCTGATGTCTGGTGAAATTTGAAATTATTTTACTACCCAGTAGCATCTCTAGTACAAAGGCAATCTTCTATCAGAACATTTATGAAATTTTACTTCTTATTTTTGTATTTGTTATCTCCAGTTAGTTTCTAGTTAAGAGGCATAAAACTCTAATTTCTTAATTTCAGCCTCAAGAACACACACTCCCCTCCTAGTTTATGCTAAACAAGGTCATAAGTTTATTTAGAAAAGGTACTCCTTTTGAAGAAGTAGGCACATGGTCCTATATGCTATTTTCTTACTCACGAGTATTCTTTACAGGAGGTGCTACTCTGTCTAGGCAAGGATACTTATAGTAGCATTACCCCTGCTTGTTTGTACAATCCTCCAACAGTAGCAACCTGAGCTAATTTTTGCACAGGTATATACAGAAATTTTGGCACATGTTTAATATAAGCAGGCCTGGTCTTGTATTCTCAGCACAGGCAAGTCTCCAACAAATCAGTGAACCGGCAATTTGCCTGGCTAAAAAAATGCATGGTTTCATTGCATACTTCCTTTAATACATACAGAAAGAAGAACTGAAAATCCTCACTCAAAGTTTAGTTTTTACATGCTCAGCTGTTTAATCCAGCTGAACAGATAGCTTGATGCGTCAGTCAGTTCTATCAGCTGCTCTCTCAACAATTTTAAGAAAATAATGAGAGCACAGGTCCAAACTTACAAGGTTACAAGAACTTATTTTCAATTTTACAGACCGAACTGTGAGAGGGACACTGAAAGCACCATTCCCTAGCCTTTATAAACTGCCATCAAACACAAATGCAGGAAGAAGACAACAGATCTGCAGCCACCACCCCAAGAGAAAAAATGTTCAGCCTGCTCATACCAAAGTGAGCACGCTGACATTTTCATGTGGTCGACTAACTTTTCTTTATGGCTACCATAAATTCAACTTGTTATAATTACTGTCAATAAAATTAATGAAATTACAGGCTGCTAAACAAAAGGAATATCAATCTGTAGCATTTTATAAGGTCAGTAAGACCTTCATTTGTCACTGGTACATTTTGTGTAAGGCAGGGATTTGGCTCACAATTTGTAGCTGTTGTAATTCCTTAAAGTTACGTTCCAGGATCTTAGAAACATCTCATATATTGATTCTGCTTGCTTGATCAAGAAAAATCTTCTCAAATTACGCAGAACTTCTAAAAGACTTTCTAAAGACCTAGAATACCTTCGGTCGTGAGCCAAATGCAAAAAGAATAGTAGTTTAAAGAACAAAATGCAGCAAATTTTCAGTAACTGCCAATTTGGAAAAGCATCTTAACTACCATGGTTCCTAAAAGGGGTTGTAAGGTTTTCCACTTCAGAGCAGCAGGCATGAAGAAGTCCATACCATGCCAGTTTCCCATTTACTATAAAACAGTAGAGAGAATGCTGCACTTTTTTTCATATGTAAGACAATATTTTCTTTTTTTATAATTAACCTGAAGTCACACAAAGCCCTTTCCAATATTGAAAAAAACACAGGAGCAACACACATTCAGAAAACAGAGCAACACAATCGTGTTTTATCTTCTGGTGTTACATGACGAAAAAGGTTCTTGGTGATTCCATGATCAATTAATAGTTGAATTGCTTTACGGATACTTTGACACTGACTGGCTGGTACTCTGGTGTCAGAATCTAATTCTTGAGTCTCAGACAACACTGGCAATAGGAAACATACTGGAATTTCACTTTTGAAACTTTGGGTGATCTTACTTTCAAAACTATCTGGGTTATTTCATAACCTGTCTTCCATTTTCAGCCATGTCCTAGGCATTGAAGAATTCAAATTTCACTGAAAGTCCATGGGACTTACAGTTTATATTGTGTGAAACCACAAGCATTACTCTAAAAAATACCCAACAAAAATCAGTTAAATAGCCTCACAGGTTGTACTGTTTAGTCAGACTTAACAAAAATAATTTATTTACTTTCTAGAGTCTTCTGACCTTGCTTTAGTATAAAAGTAATTTTGGCAGGTTATGTCTAATGATCACAAGTTTCTCTCAGCAGTCTGGGCTCTCAATGAAACAATCAGCTGCTGTTCACTGGAATGATAAAGGCCTAATCCTATTCGGATTTTTTTCTAATGCTGCAGCTTTCAGCCATTGGCAGAGCTGTATTAGGTTTTTTTGGTTTTGACAGGGAAAAACACAGTGGTTTTTTGTTTGTTCTTTTTTTCAATCACTGTAGCTTTCAGCCATTTCAAGCAGGCTAACCTGAATACCACAGACTGCCTACCCTAAAGTTTGTACAGATGCAGATATACCGATGGAATTAAATGGGATACTACTTGTGGAAGATATACTGCCGTGGGGAGTTTCTTGCTTCAACATAAATTATCTCCAAATCAGTGATTGCTGAAACTAGTTCCTCGTCATACAACTCCACTGTAAAGAGATATTTTTGTCTGTTGTACATGGACTTATATGAGACCTGTGGAAGTCCTCTTATTTAATTAAGCAACAGAAAAACAGGGATTTAAACCAGTAAAAACTGATACAGGTCAAAATGTTTAATAGCATTTTTCACAACACTGTAAAAATCTGAAGTGTAGTATTTGCCATTAAGAATCTATGCTAAAAATCTCAATATGTAAGTTATTAAGTCATTCAGACACTGAGAAAAAGCGAGATGTATTCCTGTACGTTGGGTGGGTTTGAAGAGAGGAGATTGGGCTAGAACTCTGTCACCCATTTGGAGGGTATCTTAGATGTGCAAACACAGCAGTTCCACTACCTATACTGGTTGCTGCAGACCGGCGATATAAATCTATTCTTTATGGCTAGAAAACACAAGCCCTGCCATTTACTCCTTTTTGTGGTGTTAACATACCCCAGGAAATTAGTTATGTCTACTTTCTGTCGCACGAACGATTTAGCTAAGGATGAGCCTGTTCTCTTCCAGACCCACACCTTCAGGATTAGAAGACAAATCTCTTTTCTCGCTTAGCAACACTGGACACTGTCTTCAAGTAGTACTTCAGCTGTTAACACTCCCTTTTCAGACCAGTCACAATCATAACGAACGTTAAGAAGGCAAAGCAGATAAGGTAGGGACTTAGCAAATTCACACTGAATTTTGTGAGGGTTGACATTGCAAGCATCCTTTTTAGTAATCAGCTGGAACAAGGTGCCTATTTCTATAGTGTTTACATGTTTCCCAGGTTAACTGAAGGAAGTCAGGCAATTAATAATATTAAAGAATCTCCTAACCTAGTTGTATGCAAAGTTACCCGGTGTATGACAGGATACATTGCCTTACCCAGTGCAAATGAGGAAAATTTACAGTACCCCAACGTTCCTTGAATGCAATTACACCTGTTCCCATTCAGAAAAAACTCCCATAATGACACATATCTTGCTTTTTGTGTGGCTTTTTTTTCCTGCTAAGCCTTCTCAAGTCAAATCTGGATAAAGAGCAACTTGAGCTGATATCCTAGGAATTAATTTCAAGCAAAGTTACAAGAGTACTTTAAGAGAGAGCAATCTGCTCTGCAAAGAAAATCCCTCCTAGCTCTGCAAAACTGATTGAGGACCACCAGTGTCCTGCCTAACCACAACAGCAGCCACGACTGGAGATGTCACAGTAACCAGTGTTCCATAAAAGAAATACAGGAAAACTCATTTAGAAATATAAGGATAACACTTACTTTTTCAAGCAGTAAAAACTGAAAAATATATTAGAGTAAAATATCTGATTTTACACCACAAAAATCATTTATCTGAACAAATAATCTCAGAGGCTCCTCATATCAGGAGCTAACCAAAGGTAAGGACCAGAACACCCAAGAAAAGCAAGCTATCACTTCTCTCATGACTATTTGCCTCCCAACTACAGAAAAGCAAACCCTCCTTCACTTCTGGTTTTGGAATGTTACCGGTAGAGTTTCTCTGAGGAAATGTTAGAATTAGTCTTCTTTTGTTTTTCAGTGTGTTCCTCAATACCTATTCCAGGTGAAACACATTTTAAGGCACTAAGAAAAGGACTTTTCTTAGGTGTTGACTTAACAACTTGGGAGACTTTATCAAGCAAGATCACACTAAAGAGTGCTAGTTTATGTCCTGAGATAATTATTTAATTTAGAACAATGAAGCTATGTTTGGAAATTTTACCTGTCACTTGCCGCCTCCTGATTTAACACTGATTCACGGCACAAGACCCAGTTTCAAAATTATGTCAAATGAAAACAGTGCTTTTTAATGACAGGTCAACTGAACCTGAGTAATTTTAGTGAAATACAGTTATTTGTAATTGCTGTCAAAACTTGTTGGTCTCCTATATGTAGTTTTAAAGTGAAAACAAAGCTTTTATAAAGTGTTTTCTTTTCCTCCT
>NW_009599630.1:72071-99324 GCF_000690535.1 Cariama cristata | reverse complement strand
TGCTGAAGGAAAAACAAACACCTTAATGTGAAAATCACTTTCCAGTAAGGTAGAAAAAAATGTGAAAAACAGTGAAATCATATGGGGATTTTATTAAATAATTATCTCTAGTCCTAAGGTAGCAGCACTTAGTAGACCTGGTGAGAGGCCAAGTGAGAGTACTAGTACAAATACAAAGTAAAGAATTTTGATTCCAAAAAGCTTACAGTTTAGTAGGTCATAATCACTTTATAGCAAGACCCTTTTTTAATTATCTTTTGTTTTCACCCGGGACTCTTGTGTGAACCCTATGATGTGGCTGTTTTGCTCATCACTTCTAAAGAGATGAAGATTCATGAATATTTTGACTTTTACTGCAAAACACAATTTTGTCGTTGTCCTGCAAATTTTCCTAAAGAATACTGGGGGTAGATGAAATATATCCCTCTATATATTTTCCACTGTTTACAGAAAATACACAGTTGTATTCAAAGTTCAGATTCTTATGTGCCAGGAAGAACATGTGATATCTAATCCAGAATTTGCATCAGTGTGATTATGAAGCTGGTAGTACGCCATTTTCTAAGAGCCCTTCTTCTGAAGGATTGTGCAGTGGCTTGCTGAAGCTGGTTCTCTAAAGGGTCAGACTGAGGCCCACATGAGGCCTGAGCTGAGCGGAGGAAGATTCTTAACTTTCATTTTCACCTTAATTATGTTGTGAATGTCAGATATATGGAAGAGGACAAATTAAACACAATTATTACACCTGAAACTGTCTCTCACTTATTTTGTTCAGGGGAAAGGTCTGTGTTATCACAGCATTTTGTTAACAGAGAAATGGTAAGCAGCCTCAAGTAGGAAGGAGATAGTGATCATATTCCCGCAGGACTAAAATGCCACCTTTCTCTAAGTCACCTGATAAGCAACCAATGTTCCCACCAAAACAAAGTACTTCCAAGCTATTATAAGCTTCCACTAACTAGTAAGATGTTATGCATTTTCAATATACCATGTATTACAGAATTTAGATCAATTGAACTTTATAAGCAGAAATTTCAACTGGATAACAACTTTGCTCTTGAAAGACATAATGCCAAATGAGACTACCAGTTTTACGGAGAAAATCCAGAACTGAAGCCAAAAGGTTTATTGCTGTGCATCAGCGTAGCAGCATAAAGTCATGTTATCTTTTTTTACTAGCAGAAATCTGCTGTGGGAAAAAAATATTTCTCAACCCAAATGTTTAAAAAACAGGGCAAGGGCAGACAAAATATGCTGTGCTGAGATGACACATCTACTGTACATCCTCTGGCAAGCAGGCCCCAATATTCTAGACAACACATAAACAAGTGTCTTTTTACAGAGGGACAGAATGGCTCCAGTTCCAAATCATAGCTTTCAATAACAAAGCAGGGAAGTGAAAACTCCAGTTTATTTACAAAGCCTACGTGCTACAACTGACAGAGATAAAAGCCTTTCCGAGAAGAAATTCAAGGAACATATTAGCTTGTAGCCTTACAGTTCTCCCTTTGATATACATTAAAGTAGAGATATAAGTGTGTCACAGACCAGCCGTGAAACTATGGCAAATGGTAATTTGAAACCTCATAAAAAAATTAAAGGGTACAATAAGAAAAATTAAAGACTCTCTATATCTATCTTGAGAAAGTGAAAGCTGTTCCAGGGACTACAGTTTCAGCTTTTGAAAGAAAGAAATCTGAAGGTTTGTCTTGGCTCAATATTTTTATGGGTCAACTGCAAAGACAAAGTAAAAGTTGGGGAGGAAGGAGTTTGCAACAGGAAGGAGAATGTGACAGAGGAGAGTGGGAGGGGAAAAAAAAAAATCAGATGGTCCTGCATAGTTCACACCTTCTAAAATTTTTTTGTGCAATTTTGCTATCCTGTTAATTTCTTTTCATTCCTTGTGAGCACTTAAGTTACACATATTTAATTTTTCATGAATATTTTTATCTAGAAGTACATCATAATTAAAAACCCAACAAATCAGCAAAACCCACAATGTGTTTTATAGTTGGTCAAACTAGTTTATCATACTTTCTAGCTTTATAAACCATGAGAAAATTTAGACTATGAAACTATCTTTGTTATAAAATCTGTTCTTCATGTTTTCCTGACAGCAGAAGTAGAACATGTATGAAGTTACCAAAAGTTTTGGTGTCTTTTAGAGCATTTATCTGGACCACAAAGAGGCTAATCTGACACCAATTCGTACATACCAACAGGATTTAAAACATTAGCCACAGATGTTTCTTAATAGTGCATATCCAATAACCACTTATTTTCCCAAATGCTTATGGCACACTTTATACAAGAATGCTTTTACAGCCATAGTTTTATTCCTAAAATGATGTGGAAGCCACCTAACACCAATTTTCAGCAGCCTGGAAGCTGGCTTTGGTGGATTTGGCCTTGCTGCTTTCTTGTTACCAAGGCCCTGTGGAAAGCAGCTGGATGTGCTGTTAAGAGAGAATTTCATGGTGCCCTTGGAAAGAGAGCCTGTGTCTGGCTACATGAAAGGTGAAGTTACTTATCCTCTCTCCCCAGCTACAACAGAAGAGACGATAAACAAAATCCTCTCTTCCCTAGAAATCACATTTTCGCTGCAGAGGGCAGAAAGGGGCATGGCTGAGCGCCTGGGTCAGACTCACCCTCCTGGCGCCCCTCCTTCTGGAAGCTTCCACAGAGGTCTTCCCCAGCTCTTCTTCACAGGCACCGGCCGCACGACTGGCCTCAACGGCTTAATCACGCTTATAGTCTCATCATTCCCAAGCAAACTTGGTTCAAATCCAGAAAAACAACATAAATGTGCAGAAACCTTCCATCTTGGGGAGAGCGACTGAATCTTTTCTGTCAGCACGCAGGCGCTGTGGCCCGCTCTCTTCTCTCACTGCTCGGCCAGGGTTGGGGCTGTCATCTCCCCCGTGCCCCACCATTGCTTCCCTTTGGGATGAATCTTCATCCTCCATTTTCTTTGCCTCTTTTTCCTCCAACACGGACCTTTTCAGAGAGCCGTTACTCAGAGGAGCCTCTCAGTCGCTCAGCCACCCGTGGGTGCAGAGGGCAGAAGGAGGGAGCAGCCATGACAGCTGAGGTGCTTCCATGCATTGACTGGGCCCTGTTGCCTGCTCCAAAATACATCCCAAACTGAAGCAGGCAGGACTAACTGACCACGCTTCCTCACCTTGGGCCTCTTGGCCGTTAAAACCCAGACCATATCACCTCTTCGCTAGAAAATCAGATCTGAGAGGATGGGGCTGCATGCTGCCATCCATCGCCAGAGGCCCAGCTGCCACTTGCACGCAGCGGCGGCCAGATCACCGAGCAGAGCGGGAGCGGTTCCCTTCTCTATCCAGTGCGTTAAAATGTGCAGTCCGATTAAAAGTGATGCGTCGTATGAAGTAAAATGAACACTAATACATAGGAGGGGTCAAAGGTGCCTGAGCGTTGTGCTTAAAGCTGGGATCTGGCCTCTTTTTTTCCACATGCATTCCTCCAAATTGACTATTTGAACATAAAATTGATCTTGTGGGAAGTTTCTAATTAAATTTTGCTATTAAAAAAAAATCCCATTAAGATAGGTACTTTAAAATTTGGCATCCAGCACCCTTTTTTTGGTCATAAATATTTCGATGGAGGAAAAAACAGCGACAGAAATTCCTGAGATGTTCCCTACAATTAAAAAAAAAGAATATAAAGTTTATTTTATTTCACACTTGGTTTTCAGTTAACAAAGGCGCAACATAGCATAAATCCTTTTGGATATTATGTGTAATGTATTACCTTATTTTCGGACAATTGCACATTGACTGCAGCTGTTTTATAGGAAACTATGTTTAAAGAGCTAATTATATTTCATGTATTCCAAGGGAAGTGGCCAGAAGAGAGCAAAAATGGCAAGGATATTCATCAGACAGTGGCAGGAGCAAAAGCATGTTGTGATGGGGATTTTAACACATTTCAGAAGCCTGCTGCCTGAGATAGTTTTGTGATTACGTACTCACTCATCTATTTCCCCTCAGTGTTTATGTTGGAAGGATGGGACGTTATTTTGAAAGAAATGAAGAAAAAAAGGAGTTTGCAGAGGAAACTGTAGCAACTGGTCCTGATATGGAGAAATTTAACACTGAAACATATAAGCAGAACGCACAAGGTAAGTGTTAAAAAAAAAAATGAATGTGCACTACTAGTGGTTTAATGCTTTCAAAGTAGATTGTGCATTATTATTGTCCTGAAGGTAAGGTGAGTCTTCCCCTGGACTCTAACAGACCCTGAATTACACCATATGTGTAGATGGTCCTGCTTGGTTTGGGAGGATGAAATTTGCTTTGCTTTGTAAAGAGAACAGAATATTCACTTCAGACCGGAGGCCGGCTCTGCTCCCCACTGTACACATAGGTGTGGGCTTTGCCTCTACTGACATTTCCCATCCTCTTTCCATTTGTGGCGTTGAAAGAACAGATTCGTTGTTCTCCCTGTATTTCTTCTGATTCAGGCAATTCCTTCAGTCATCGCCCAGCTGAAGTAATAAAAAGAGCATTGGAATTTTTGTGATACTGCACAGCACTCAGGATAGGGCTGGGTCTATCTCCAAACTGTGAAATACAGCACAGTGTCAGACAAGAATCTCTTGCTATCCCAACGTCTTGAAAGAAGTATAATTTTCTAAAAGAATTGAAAAAGATTTGGTGGCTGTGAGTTATTTAAACAAACAGAATCTTGTTAAAGCCTCTATCCAGGTTTCATACATGCTTTAGGGAATTCAGAAACCCAATAAAATCACAATTCTTTTTTTCCTATAGTCGTAGTAAAATTTAAGTAAAAAGAAGGTGAAAAAAAGCCTTGTACATATGAAAACTGTTGTAACTTTAAAAGAAAAGAACTCTGTCTTATAACATATGCTCTTTGTGGATGAACTAACTTTCTACAGTCAGTGGGGAAATCCTGTCATGCTATCAAAAACATTGGTCAACACCTTCTTTCAAACAGTGGAGTAGTAAAGTTGCTAATAAACAGATTGTCTTCTAACGTACAAGATTAAAAAAAAAAAGAGGAAACAAAACACTGAGGTCTTCAATTAATGAAGAGGAATCGGGCAGATGAAGTATTGAGTCAACATCCTCTGCCTCATCCTTGTAGGCTATGCGCAGGCACTGTACCAGGGTAAATGAAGACTTACCTAATATAGGTGAGCATAAAGTCTCTGAAAGCACCTGATATATTGTTTATATTGCTCCAGTTCACATTGGAAACTACTTCCACTCCTTCTAGGACAACAGTCATGATACCACGCTAACAACAGGTTAACCACAAACAAGGACGTAACCCCAAATATTACAAGCCTGAGGCACGTGCTACCTGCTGCTAAGACCACAGTTTTACAGATAAATGCACATTTTGGATAAAAGACACACTTAAAAAAAACACTTGTCTTTTGCACAAACTTGTAATACCTAGGAAATATGACAACATATGCCTTTGTGAGTTAGGTTCAAAATATTTATCACTGGTACATGTAACAGTTCAAAAGAAGGCAAAGGAAAGAGGCGATCCAGTTCTCACAGGATCCCAAAGAGATAATGGGCTGATTTGGATTACAACTGTAGTGATTTTGACAGAAAATGCTGTACTTCAGCTGACAGTAAAAAAGGGAAATGACACAGATGCATGAACTCCTGCAGTAAGAGACAGGGAAGATACTCTAAGTATAATAAATAGTTCCTGGAAGAAACTGAGGTCAGCATTCTGCAAGGTAACTGCTTTTCAGCTACTCACAACGCTATGCTATAAATTTAAATTTGAGAGGTCCAAACAAGATCTCACGGCCATTGCCGTTATTCCACTGACTCAGAGTTAACAGCTTTCTTGAACTGGTACATGTGAGTCAAAACCATATTTGAAAGTAATTGTCCTTGCCCAAAGCTGAAAATAAATTCTACTGTAAAACAAATGTAATTATGTCTCTGCAGGAAGGAACACATCCAGAACGATCATGGAGTTGGTTGTAATCAATGACCTTTTCCGAAATACCTTGAACTCTTTCTTTTGTTGATGGGACTTTCTAAAAGTATACTGGGAGCCATAGGTTTCTGGCTTGTACCCATTTTAAACATTGCTTATCGCGCAGTGCTACAATTTGTTATCAGATGACCCTGTGCTCGTATACAAACACAACCACTATCAGGCACAGACAGGCTATAATCTGGCAATAACTTTAAAAAACAGAAACAAACACAATGTGTAAGGAATATGAATAAACTCAAGGAATTCTGGCACAAAATAAGACTACTAATAAGTATTTGGAGGGAAGTAGAGTAAGACATGATAAAAGTCCACATTAATTTCAGTCCTATTCCCTATGACATAAACCATCCTAAATAGCTACCATCACCTGCAGTGCTCTCTTTAGAGCAGTTCAAAATCTAGCTTTTGCAAATGTGATAACTACCTTGTTTTATAGGATTCCATCATGTCTAAGGAGTTAATATACAGACATTTGTACAAAACCAGTCATTTAATTATAACTATTATTCTTGCTTTGGAAGAAAGGTCTTACAAGAAAGACTCTTCCTTTAGCAGATATCATACTAGCATACATTACAGGATAAATTTATCAAATTTCAGAATTCTCCAGTACCTGTAAAAGGAGTCAGATTTTTTAAAAGCACTCCCATATAACAAGATACGTATAAGTAGTCTAATTTCAGCAACTACCATGGTTCATAATGTCGTTTAGGTTCACAATCTTTCATAACACTGCCTTCTCAAAAATGATGCTTCGTTGTACTAACCTTCAATAGAAAGTCATCAAATCTTTGTCCGTTTACTCTAAAATGGGGATTATTTTCCTGCCTCAAGAGAATGTAATGAAAGTAAAAACCAGGAATGACTATGCAGCTGTCAGATACTTTAGTGATGGGTACTACATAACCAGCTGGATGGATAAGAACAGGGAATCTAACTGCATGGTTCTTTTGTCAGCACAACCTCTGAAGACTATGGTGACTTTTTGTTAATTAAACAAATTGCCTGTGTCAAAAAGACTCATTTATACTATTCATTGAAAGCTGTGCATGACTCTTTCAGGGGTATAGTATACATAATACAAAGGCCATAAAATTCCAATTTAAGCTTATGTTGAAATGTTTTTTTGTGAAGAACAATATATTTGCCCAGATGCAAGTTCATCTTCCTTGGTCAGTGCACAGGTGGACTTAAATTCCTCATTTTTCATCCCTTTCTATCCATCTGTCTGGCACAAACCAGGAGGAGGACCAAGCGCACAGTCTCTCTTCTCATACTGATTTCAGCCTTGGGATCCAGAGGTCACAACACAACTACACAGCTAAAAGTCACAACTGGAAACTAGGGCAGGACACAGTGATGGGACCGATGTGTTCAATAACTAGCCCGAGCAGCCAGTACTACATTTTCTCTTTATGTTACTCTTTAGATTGTTTTAAAATATTATCATGTTATCTCCTGCTCCTTTTTTGGATCAAACCTTGCAACACATTCATGTTATATGACCAAAATCAAAATCCAGAAACTTTGGTCAGCAAGTGTGTGTGGCATTAATAAGGATCACTTAGGAATTATGCTTACCAAGTGTGGAAATCAATGGGATTCCTTTTAAATGTTGCTTGTTCTTTCTAACCTTATCCCTCAAGCAGATGCAAGAAGCCCTGGAAAACTTCAAGCTTTGACATTTTAGAGATAGGCTTTCTTAAGAGAGCATGGAAGATTTTAAGCCACTCAATACCATCTTTCTTTGATATATGAGGCACATTCTTTTTTTTTTTTTAAAGATCTAGTAGTTTATTTGCAAAATTGGTTGAAAAGAATCAATATTGCTCAGACAAGTGTTTGATTTTAGAGAATCCAATCTCTGGATTGACCATTCATCTAGGTATTTTAATACAGATGCTCTTCTCTCATCATTACCATGACGTCACTGATTACAATATTCCAACTGACTAATCAGGAAGGAGGCTATGCCTAAACTGGATGAGGTTATGACTCTAAAGTATTGTTATCTTTTTCTGCTAAGGAAAGATTGGTTGGGGAACTCCCACTCAGGAATTCTTTTTTTTGCCAGCTGAAGGGATGTTGAGGTGCCAGTTCAATCTGCTTTATCACATACATTGGTAGATTGCACCCCCTGTGAAATAAATTCACTCATTGTCTCTTATTACCATAAAATATTTGTATTTCAATAGCACTCACAAGTCTCATTGCACCTTTACAAACTTGCGAAAGTACAGTTCTTTCCTAGAGATATTTATTATCTAATACTATCAAAAGACGATATGGAAAAAGGCGGCAGAGAGAGATATAATGACATTTTCATACACGTGTATGTGTGTGTGTATGCAGACATACAGTTTTTTTTAAAAATCAGCGCGACCAAACTTAAGCATTCAAAATTACCAAGACCAAAAAATTACATGATAGGAGGAGGATTCCCACATAGAATACTTTACTGAAATCTTTTAATTAACCAATATTATCCAGCTGAATATGGGCTGTAGAGAATTTGTATAAGGATAATTAAAAAAAAAATCAGAATGTCATGTAGGATGGTATGAGGTACGTATAATGTAAAAAGAGATATTTTTATCCAGCAAATCTATAGCTCAAGAAAAAGTTATCAAATATCTGATAAGCATTCTTTTCCAACTAATCAAATTAATTTCATGAAAATTAATTTTGTTAATTTTAAAACTATTTAATTAACCATAATACCATTCTTTAAGTATTTTCTGATTCTTTTGCCTGAGTGATGACAAGACAATCAATTTTCTAAACCCAATTAAATCTAATTATCTTTTAAATTCAAAATACTGTTCATATATTCTAAGATGCCCCTAAAATTTACACGTATTTGATTAGATGATCTTAGAGAAGTTGATGCAGAGTTTTAATTGAACAAATTCTTCTTTCATTTATATCTAACACATTTATAGACTAACACATTTCACTTTTGCGGAGTCAATCAATTTTTTTCCTAATACAGATAAATATAGAAGTAAGTCCTTTGACTTTGCAAATCTTAGGTTAAGTTAACAAAATAACACTATGGAACTCAATTTGATTGAATATTAATTCCCCATTTGGGATCTTGAAATTGAGCCTGCTTTATCTGAAATATAAGCTTCCAAGACAACACAGAAATCCATAAATAAGCAAGGAGTATCAGGTAACAATAAAGTGGTAGTATCACCTCTGTATATGGTATTAAGGAAATCATTATTCAAATATTATGTCCAGTTCTGATGATGACACTTCAGAAAAATACATTAAAGATTTGGGCATAATTTTTAAAAGTACAGGAATAATTTGAGGTTGGAAACTAGGCCTCGGAGAAAGGGACTAAAAAAAATTCTATTGAATTTTTCCAAGAGACAGTGAAGTTTGGCTACAAATATGTACAAAAGGAATACACTTTTGACAGGAGACAGTGAGTAAGCATACCAGGAAAACCATAAAGTGTTCTAATGATTGGAACCTGATGGAACTCAACATAATCGGAATGCTTCACTAATTTACCCATTGGAGTATGTGACCTGGTGATAGTCTCAATTCTTTATGATTGTGATCAAATTGAAAGCTGATGATATTTAAAGTTTGTGAATGCCAGAGTTTGGTTTAGTGATCATTAATAAGTCTCCTCTGACCCTCAAATATGATACTAGAGTAGTCTCTATACGCATGAGAAGTTTTGTAAAAAATGTTTTTCTCCTTAAGAGTATGTGAACAATATATTGTTCTCACACTTAGATGTTGCTAACTTGTTCCACGTGGCTTTGAGGCTAATTGGGCAGAGTATGAGGGGAACTACACTCTTCTCTTTAGCAAATCCTGTATTCTAATTTAAAATAACTATTCAAGTCTGCACAGCTGGGTCTGGTCAACTAAATTCAGTAGAATCGTTCTTTCGACATCCCTACAGTCATATGAGGTATAGGGGCTCGTGGTATTGAACATTTTAGTTCTTATGAAAGCATCAAGGAAAAACAGTATTGTAAGTGAAGAACTGTATTGGTGCGCTGGGGGTGCAATTACACTGGATTTTGTTGCACCATCTTCATTTCTTTTACCTACTGAACTTCTGCAATATTCTCCTTTTAAAGTGTTTAGATCAAGGAGACATATTCTTCAACTGATCTAAACTGCCACAGGGCTGTTAAACTTATTGCAATGTTGATTTCAGCATCCTGAGAGATGGATTCTCAGATTGCAGAAAAGCGAACCTAAAAGAAACAGGAGAGCTTTCCTTTCCCCTTTTCCTTTTTTTTTTTTCCTTCTTTTATCTATTTCAAATAAGATATCTAAAAGAAAAAAATAAGTATCAGTAGGAAATTACTGAGCGATCTGCAGATGATAGTTGTTTGTAAATGTAAAGGTAAGGATATTTCCATTTACCGAATTTAAATGCATTCCAAGTGGCACAGCCAGTACAGTGTCAAGTTTTTTGCGGCGATAAGGCTGGAGGCAGGAAGCCATGCGAGGTCAGGAAGGAAGCACTATCAGGCCCGAGAGAGGACCGAACAGCAAAGGGAGCAGCAAAGCCTCTTGTATTTAGGCTATGTAACAACTGCGCTATTTTCCAAAGATAAACAGCTACAAGTGCAAAATCCCAGCTACTGTCCCTTTAAATTTACTGGGAAAAAGAAAAAGAAAAAATCCTTGTTTGCTGTGTTTGCCTTTTGCTTTTAGCAGCTTTGTAAGGGGAAGAGGGAAGGAGAGGAAGGCAGCAGGGAAAGTACTATTTCGCATAAACATTTCTTCTGCGATGCAGACCGGTTTGTTTATAGCAATTTGGCTTGACCCTGGGCACACCAAAGGAAATGGCTTTAATACTGGTTTTGATCCATCATGCCAGAGCTGAATCCAAGTGGTTTAGTTTGCACTGGTATGTTTCCAAACATGACCAACATCACCTGCTTCCCAATATACTGCCCGATGGGAAAAAGGTCACAGAGCAAGTTAAGGGGAAAGGGAAAGCTCTTAACAAAGTTTGGCTTGTAAAAGAGCCACATGCCGTGAAAAGGCCAGGGCTGTGGCTCTGTGCTCCAGCACCGAAGGCTCTCAGAGTAAGTTAGGGAGCGCAGCTACGCTGGGCTGCCAGGTGGTTTTCCCATCCCATGAAATGAGGGGATTTACATTTTCTTCCTGTTCCCCCCTGTGATGAAATAAAGGCATTTTACATCTTTCCTTTGAAAATGAGAGCGAGACAAACAGCAGAAGAGCCACTTGTAGGCTCAAGTGTTAATTCCCTTGCTATTTTACCTCCTGAGGTTGAAGCTCTTGCTCTGCTGTTCACCTGTATTGGGGAGGGGAAGCGGTTGGAGGAAACCTGGCCATCTGACTTTTGGTATTTTTGAGATATTGTCTCTAAAAAGCAACTGAAGCTGAAAAAGACCATCTCAGAATAGCTGATATCTGGTAGGACAGCCATGAAGGACAGGGCAGACCCAGACCAGAGCCAATAATCATGAATCAGACAGTGCTAAGATTTGTCCTAGATCCCATTTATTCTTCTTATTGTCTTGTTCAGGGGATACCAAGTAGCCTAGAGTGGGCTAGTGTCTTTCTTGGTCCCACTGTGAATTTTATAGGATTTGGCATGTTCCTCTGGTTTAAAAAAAATCAGCATCAAAAAGAGTGATCTGTCCAAATATTCCTCACTAGCTCTATATTTAACTATGCATCCTTAAAGTCAGTCAGTATAAAGATATACGGCCAGAACCTGGCAGTGGTATGACTTTCAAGCATAGAGAGACTTCAATTTTGTTGCTACTATTTTATGCTTATATAGTTAAATGGAAGCCAAACAATTTACTATTGTACTAGGCCATCTAAAACAAAGGATGTAAGCCAGTGCCCATTGCCTTTAATGAAAGCAGGATATTAAAAATAGTACCAGCTCCAAAAAACTGTCTAAAAATACAATTACTCACAGTAGTAAACTTGCGCACGTGCTTTGGGATCCGGGCCCCAACTAGGTGCAGGGGAACTCATTCCCAATTAACTGGTGGGATTGCTCAGCTGCACTCCCTTAAGTTACAGAATAACGAAGAAACTTCTCGAATCTACAGCAAAAGTGAGACCAGTAGATTGGCTATTACAGTTCTTTTTCTATAGGAAAAGCAGTGTCAGCAGTGAAGAGACAAGCAAAGAACATAAATCCAACCTCACTCCTCTTTTTTTTTTTTTTAAATTTTTTTTTTCCCCAGCCATACAACTATCATTAGTTTTCTATTTTCTAGGGCCTTTTTTGGAGCAACTCAAACGAAGACTTTCCATCAGTAAGATTCATTAAAAGGAAATACAGAAACATTTGAACTTTTCAACAAGATCATGCAGGATCCCAACCTCCCTAAGGAGGCTGCATACTTCGGGCAATTTGTTTCTTCTATTAAACCCAGCAAGCAGTATTATCATGGACTTCGGGCGTGTTTGTTCACTGTCTATCTGGTTTTCAAAGCAGTGCCATGGAGGGGAAGGGAAATAGCTTTTTCTGAGGATGTTACAACTGAGCAAAGCAAAGAACACAAGTCAAACAGTATATAGGAGAGGAAGACTTTGTTGCATATGATTGGTTTTGGTAATTTTTTTGACAACAGCTTCTTATTCTTATTTTCACTAAGATTTCATTAGTATATAGGAGAGGAAGACTTTGTTGCATACGCTTGGTTTCGGTAATTTTTTTGACAACAGCTTCTTATTGTTATTTTCACTAAGATTTCATTGATAACATTAAATTCGAGTAATAGTTTTGAGAAGTATTTGGATTAAAAAAAATAACTTTAATTTGAAAATAAAGAGCTTTCTAAAGATCAGAGCAAAACAACAGAAAGAAGGCGTAATGGAGACAAGTAATAGGTGGGAAATGTGACGCTGGAGTGCACTGGTGGAGGTAAGGGCAGTATCATCCCTGCTGTGATGCCTGTGAAGCGGGGCCATCCAACGACGACTATCGGTGGCGTACCAACGCTATAACTGACCACATAAAACATAATTGCTTATTTGCCTTCTCTCCTGTACCTTGCCACTCTGCGTTCTCTAAGACAGAGGCTCTCTTTTATTATGTTTATATAGGTCTCAGTACTGTAGAGCTACTTGGCAATATAAATAAGCAAATATTAAAAAAAGGAGTACATGAAGACTGCTTTTATAATTCATATTTATCATTGAAATATTAAACTGGAACAGCAAAAAGATCCAAGAGGTGGACAAAGAAAACAATTTCAGCTATCATTTTTTGAGTTATTAGAAAGAGATTAGAGGAAAGTTAAATGACTTATTTCAAGAGTGTAGCCAACATTCGATGTTTGATGCATTTTTAAAGCCCCAGCTCCCAAATCTCAGACATTATTTTTTAAGTTTTCAAAACTCATAGTTGCTGAGTAGAACAAAAACCTGAATTTGAAGAGTTCAGAAGCCTTAATAAAAGAAACTCAACAATTATTTTTTTTTAAAATGAAGTTTCATTAATTTAAATCCATTTTCTTGACCTGGGAGGTAGTAGATCCTGGACTCATGTGTTTTGAATATGCCAGACCACTATTAATTGCTTCTTTTTAAGCAGTACCTGACTCTCAGAAGGTGAGCCCAGATCAGAACTCTCAAAGTTCAAGAGGGTTAGGATGGAGAGATTTTCCTCCAAATAACTGTTAGATTATGAAGGAAGTATCCAAATCAGGAAAACCGATATCTGAAAAAGAAATGCGAAGTGAATAGATCTCCATTCAGCGACAACTATGAATACTGCGATAGCACCCTAAATAATAGTTTTAGTCCGTGCAAAAACTGAACTTATGATAAGACTTGAACTTTCCTGTGGAGGAAGAGGCCTGGGCATTTCTTAGCGTGCATGAATGTGTTTGTCCACATGCCCAGTCAAAACACGGAAGATAAATTCCTTTCTGAGTCCCTTCTCAGGCTGAGCACTTTGCTTTTGAATGCCTTCTCTGCCAGTTAGCAGGCAAAAATGTGTTTAATCAGAAAAAGTCTTGACCAGTTCAACAGGAACATAAAGAAAAATTCAATAGTGAAGAAGACTGAAAATGCAGCTCAAACACTGTCTGATTTCAACCCTTTTAAGAGTCAGAGCTTAGTCCTGCTGGAGAAAGGTGAAAAGAAGTTCACTTTTGTAAAAATGTATTACCTACCTGAGCTGCCAAGGTCAGTGAGACCTCTCCTGGGTTGAATGAGTACCGCTGGGGCAAAAGAACCAGACTGGGAGGCAGCTTTAACTTATGAACTACTTTTTAGGTTGCTAAACACACTAGGGAGGTGAAATTCTACATGTTTTATAATCATGTGATTCCATTTCCTTAACCATGTTTGTACAGAAGTAACAGAGAGAAGAATTTGGTTCATGGCATGACACTTGTCTAAAAGTAATTCTTTGTCGCTGCCATTAAGAACAAACTTGTGCAACATTGTTGTGTGGCACTTCCATAATGGGAGAGTTAGTGGACCCTGACAAAAGCTGGCCCAATTTTACATCAGGTTTTGAGCAAGACTAGGACGATTTCTGGCATGATCTACAGATTTTTATTAAATCGGAACTGATGCAAAATTGGGTTGGTCCACCTAAAGCTCAAAATGAACTTTTACACTTACTTGAACATCAAAGTACAGTTTAAGAGCAGGCTAAAATAAATGAACTGAAAGTATATCCACAAATCCTGCAAGTCAGAGCTAACAAGGCTTTAAAAAAGCTCTGCCAGCTATCGTTTGTGATGCATACAACTCTCTCCATGTATGTAGCAGCTATATAAATTAATGCTAATATATCATGAAAGAACAATATTTTGTTTACAGTAAGTTGTATGTTCAAAGACATTGAGTTTAGCCTGATTTTTCTTTCCTTAAATTAAATCTGACTGCTTTACCTGCCCTCTACAGGTACTTTTCTCTGTGTACAAGTAGCAGAGACAACTGCTAGAGTACAACTAGAGACAGAGATGTATTCCGTACAAATCTAGGCTATGTCTAATTTGCCAAGTAGCCAGTTCATCTCAGTGTCATGGTCCACAAACATGTCCTTTTTGCTTTCCAAGTAGACAACTGAAAGCCGTTTTTCATAAGCTTATATCCAGCAACAGGTACTCTAGACCACGCGCTGTAATACCTGATTAAAAATGGTAGTGAAATGAAATTCAGGTGACCAAGCAGGAGGACAAATGAGCTGACCTTGTAAAAAAGGAATGATACTATGCTGTTTGGAGGATACTTTAGGAATATCTTAATAAAGAAGTTTAGGTAAATAGCTTTCATTGCATAAATCCTTTAGTCCAATGACTGAGTACTATGGGCTTTCCCCTGATGTTCTCATTCTTGTCTGTGGTCTTCCTAAAAGTCAAACAAAAGCTGATTTTCATGTTTTGAATCATACCTATTGGATTTCTTTTGTAAAAAAGATTTTCAGACAAGACACAACTATTTACCTGCTCCCTCTTGTGTGCTGTTACAGAAGTGGTTTGAAAAATATGCCTTACTTCACTTAACGGAGCTAGAAGAAATCTCAACTAAAAATGTCTTTTTTGAAAAATCTGAATAGCTGGATTAAGCGTTAGCATTCCCCTGTTGAAGACTGTCAGCGGTGCTCTAGTGGATACAGGGGTATCAATTTAAGATATGACAACAGTTTGCCTCTCCTGTCTGTCTGCCAGAGATTACTACCCCTAGAGCAGGTACTCACTCTTTAGTAATTCCACGTTACAGCATCTTACGTGAAACAGCCGAGCAGGCTGATGCACACCACTGTATTGTCCTATGAACTGGAAGGGCTGAGGTGCAGGCACACATCCCTTGTGCCGCCCTGCCGCAGGGGCTCACCTCTGTACGTGTAAATCCACCAAATCTCAATCTACCACAGCCCGTAAGTCAGACCCTTTCCAGAAAGTATGAAATACTGAACGATCTTCCACTCCTAGAGGGGCTTCTACTCTCCTTGAGTTTACTGTAGAAGATTAAACCCCCTTTCCTCCTGCTTGAAGACCAGAGCTCGCTGAACGATGGGTATAAAACTGTAAGGTGAAAGATTTAGTGAGTATGTTGTTTGCCATTAGAATTTGGTTTGGAATTTTAAGGAGCTTTCAGGAGACTTAGCAGATAATGATCTGAAGCCACAAAATTCCTCCAGGCATTTCTTCATCCCACTACGCACTACCTGAGGCAGTAACACCATCTTCTGTGCCTGCTAGCTTCTTCTAAGTAAAAGGGCTCCTTAATCTGTTCTTAAATGCTTTTGCCACCAGATTGCTTTCTGTTTTTAAGCAAAGTGAAATTCAGTGCTTGAGAAAAGTGCAAGGATGTTGATATAGCGGCAACTAACTCTAGTAACAAAATAAATAACAGCATTCACAAACTTTCCATGAGGGAGTGAAAATGAAGGTGTTACGTACCCTTCCAGCATCAGCTGTGTTACCCATCTTCTCCACTCAAACGAAGACCAAGGTTGCACCATGGAGTGTGAGATGTCCAAAGAAAAATCACTATTTCTGTGAGGATACTCAGATTACCTTGCTTTTTGAAAAGAGGAAAGGCAGCTGCACACCTGCAGAGTCACTAAATCCTCCCATGCACTACTCCTTCCATCTGCACCCTGAACTTACTTCTGACATCTCTTCAAAAATACTCTTTTCACAACACACCAAAGGCCATCGCATTTGAATATTGCAAACCATGGGAGGTAAGAAAAGAACACATGGAGTTGAGAGGCTCTTGCAGAACCTTTCTGACAATACAGGGTCTCCCACTGACCTGGCCTGTGGTAATACAACACTAGAGGATTTTGGGTGGGTAGGCCATGTGGGGCTGTTCAACTTAACTGCTTAAAACTTTAATTAGAAGTCAGTAAACAGCTGGTGCAGATCACAGGTAGTCACAAACACTTGGGAAAACAGGCAGCAACATTCTGCATGAGATTCATGTTCTGAGCAGGCTTAATTTCAGCCAAATGTTGAACATGCACCATGTTTGATGGTCCCCTGTCCATCAGTGGGTATGATACACAGAATCACTGTCCACCTGAAACAGGCCGCCATTTGGGTGGACAGGTCACTTTAAAAGGGATTATTTTCCTAGGGTGGTGGGTTTTTTGTTTTTTTTTTTTTTATAAAATCTGAAAAGAACTGAATTATGTTGTGATAACCAGTAACAAATGTTCAAGAAGCAGAGGACAGTTTAATTTGGAAAATTTCCTCTGATCCTTTTGATGAAGTCACAAATGTCTTTTTGTCTTTCATCCCCTAGTTTCACCCCAACAAATAGAAAGGCAGTTTACTGCCTTTCCTATGCTTCATAAGGCAAAAATAGAGATTTGGGTACCATAAGGTAGTACTGAGTGTGGACGGCTGATGAATGCTGCAGCTGAAATCTCTTGGCAGAAAAGCAACTGTCAGTCATCCTTGCTCCTCAGATGTCTAAGCAAGTGGGTAAGTAAGCGAGCAAGTAACTAAGGCAGTCATGGAAATATCATCCCTCATTCCAACCAGCAATAACAGGCATGTGGACCACATTTTATAATCCTGGATATAAAAAAATTAATCTACCTAATAATACCAGTGTGACCATCTTGGGACAAATCCTACTCCATGGAAGTCACCTTCCTTGTGTTATTTTCTTAGTACATAATTATGAGTGAAGCTTAAATATTCCCCATTCATACCAAGATTTTCACATGGGAACCCAAGGCATCATTCCTTTTTTTTTGTTGTTTGGTACTGAGTTATTTACTGTAATATATTCCTGAGAACTTTAGCAGGAAAGAACAGTAGCTGACATCTGGCAGAAATATAGACAGTTATGTAGATTATAAACAGAATGATGTATTCCTTTTAGCAAATATATACCAGAACAAAAGACATTAAGTAGAAGCCTAAATGGCAAAACATAGATGGCAGGAAGAGATCAAAGAAATCCTTCTCTTTGCTATATGAATAGAATAGATGAAATTACTATACAAGGAAGAGTCTTATATAAAATTAGCATTGATATGTTTATCCTTGTTTTGAATACAGCTTTGTTTGAACTGAGAAAAAAATCATAAAGCAGCCAACAGTGCTCAAGAGTGGGTATCCTTTATTGCTGTATTATGTTTTCAGGAAAGATTGATTTCCACCCTCTCCTTTTCTTACCCCCTGCCATTAAACATAAAGGTTTCTTCTACTAATACATTTTTATTCATTTGAAAGCATTGAACAGAAACATTATATAGATGTCTGAGCTAAAATAGATGGAGGAAAAAAATTCCTTCTTAAAAAGCACATTAAAAAGCACATTGTAATAGAGCACTATATGCTCTACTGAAAAAAAGGTAACTGAAAGCTAATGTTTTCATGTCATAAGAGCAAATAAGCTGTATTTAGGCAGCTGTGAGGTTCTTCAAGGGGGGGAGAGGCAGCAGTGGTGATGGGGTTGCACAGTCCTGCAGCCACTCCTGCCCCCCCGACCAGCGACACGTGCTGCAGGAAGCCGTGCTAAGGGGGGTGGGGGCTCCAGCCCCCATGGCTCTTCTGGGAAACCTTTCCTGGGACTTCCTCCATTTTTTTCTCTGCTAAAATATATATCGTTTTTAAGGCTCTACTTATGAGTTGAGCTGTCCAAAATCAGGAATGTTGTGAATATACAACATTCACTAAATACATTCACTATACAACATTCACAACATACACTAAAACACACAAATATCATAGGACTGTCTTCATTCCTCTCTCCTAACAGCACTCCCAGATAGGATTTCTTCACCTGCTTTTTTCTGGATATCATCGGTGTAAACCCAGCTGTTAGAACAACAGAAAAAGCTCAGTCCAGAAACTGCAACCAAGGTGACTAAACTGCATGACTTTCATCAGACAAACTTTAGAGAAGCAGTTGTAATCAGATGGATGCAGTTACTTGATGCCTGAAGGTTGCATTTCAAACACCAGCAACGACTTCTGCTGCTCTCATAGCACCAATGCATTGGCACTTAAGAAAATTTACTGTTGATACAAGATATCAATGCTGTTTGACTGTGCCTTTGTGCCACAGAGGTGCTATAG
Organism: Cariama cristata; assembly: GCF_000690535.1. Lineage (NCBI taxonomy): Eukaryota > Metazoa > Chordata > Aves > Cariamiformes > Cariamidae > Cariama > Cariama cristata. Next base: position 80,266 of record NW_009599630.1, on the reverse strand, counting down.
GATCAGTGAAACAGAATATATGGGGATGCCTCAGGTATTTCAATAAAGGATCCAGCCTAAACTGTTGGCAAATACAGTTTTAAACAGAATTGGCTGATTTTGTACTGAAGTAGGTATGATGCACATCTATATTCCATTTAACACTGGGGAAGGGGTAACCTGTCACAAAGAGCCAAAATGGGTAATGTATGGCCACGAATTCTTTAGCTTGATTCACTGGAGTATCTATGTCAGTGTCTTAGTTGACCAAGCTTTAGTTCTGACTTAGTTTTTCTTTGTGAAATTGTTTCAACACAGAAATTGTGAAATTGTTAAGCGTAATGCAATGAAAGAGTCCAGTCTCACTATTCTCTATCAGGCAAAACTAAGGAGCACATTAGAAACTTTGCTTAAAAAAATGGGATCAAACATTAAAATCATGAGAATGTGATAAAATCACTTCAGTATGTTTGACTGCAAGTCATGAAGACAATTAATACCTGGCCTCCTACAACTTATTTTAGATAACTCTCAGATAAGATTGACAAGGATTTTATTTCTTTACTCTGAAGAATCTTACTTTGCAGTATCTTAAAACTCATATATGTGGGGCTTTGCTATATAAAGGAAGTGCATTTGGGGCGCATGAGGAAGGGTGTGGCCAGCAGGTCGAGGGAGGTTCTCCTCCATCTCTACTCTGTCCTGGTGAGGCCACATCTGGAGTCCTGTGTCCAGTTCTGGGCTCCCCAGTTCAAGAAAAGACAAGGAACCACTGGAGAGAGTCCAGCGGAGGGCAATGAAGATGATGAGGGGCCTGGAGCATCTCCCTGATGAGGAAAGGCTGAGGGCACTGGGTCTATTCAGCCTGCAGAAGAGAAGACTGAGGAGGGATCTCATCAATGCTCATAAATACCTTAAGGGGGGGTGTCAAGAGGCTGGGTCCAGACTCTTTTCAGTGGTGCCCAGCGACAGGTTAAGGGGCAACGGGCACAAACTGAAACATGGGAAGTTCCATCTGAAGAGGAGGAAGAACTTCTGTACTTTGAGGGTGGCCGAGCCCTGGCACAGGCTGCCCAGAGAGGCTGTGGAGTCTCCTTCTCTGGAGATATTCAAAACCCAACTGGACGTGACCCTGTGTAACTGCTGTAGGTGACCCTGCTTTGGGAGGGGGTTGGACTGGGTGATCTCCAGAGGTGCCTGCCAACCCCCACCAGCCTGGGATTCTGGGATTCTGTGAAGGTCACCTCACTAAAAATACAAAGATGTAAGACTGATGATACCATTTCAAAATACTACATGAACAGTTGCTAAGGGGAGCAGGTTGTATTTCAGTGGCTGTAATGTTTGGTGTAAGAGGATTTCATTAATGAACGTGAAACAATTAGAGCTCATCCATATTTTCCTAATATGCAAAGTAAAACAAAAGCAAGTTGGATAATGCATCACATCATAATGCATTTTTTAATTTGCAGTAGGGACAAACTGAAGCAAATCAATAGTCCACCTAACCCAGTGTGATAGTACTCATAAAAGGCAGATATTATGGTTTGAGCAGAGACTTTAAGAAACCCTGACAGATCCATTTATAGAATAGCATACCCAAGGGAAAGTCCCCTCCTAATTGCTTTCAGCATAAAGTTGCCTTCTGTTTGGAGGCAGCAGAGTTCAGATATCTTTCAAGCCCCGGGGATTTGCTGTACATTTAATTATCATGCTATCTGCATTATTTAATTTGTCTATAAAGAATGACTGACACTTTTTAATGAGTTATGCTGTGTCCTGTGGTTCAGTAAAAATTATATGTGCCAGTAACTTTTAAGAACAGCTATTTAGAAATTTTCTGTCACTTGTGACAGAATATACAGATTTATGGATATTGCAGCATTTCACAGGAATGGCAATACTGTATTTTTAAAAAGTTAAGTACTTTGAGCTCATGAGAACTTTTACGCCTTTCTGTTCAGATACTTCTTCAAGTAGTTTTATATTTTATTTTAACAACATTATGCAATACAAATAAAAATAAGGACTTAGTAATACTTGTTTTGTTTTTCAAAATGTAATAAGAAATGTCCAAATTTCCTCTTTTGCACAAAATCAGATTTTTTGCTCCAGGCCAGATATGTTTCTTGCTATTACACGTTTTATAGGAAGGCCTCCAGGCCAGCCCCGATTTACAGGGACCTATACACGTATATGTAACCTACTTCAGGTCTTGAACTAGGTTGCTGACGACAGCCTCCCTAGGCTCCCTATATAATGGATGCATTCTGAGCGCCATTCAGAGCAGGTGCTTGAAAGCAGGTTGTGTGAATATCTCCTAAAGAAACCAGTGCTGGCCTCCGCCCCACAAAAAGCCTTACACTCTATGGAAGGAAATTCTGGACAGTATATTCTGTAGAAACAGTCAAATCTTAGCATATTATAAGGTCTTCGGAAATGTTCTTCTTTCTTATCTCTAGCTATATAAGTTTGCTACTTTTTTTTTTTTTTTTTTCTGCAGAGGTCTTTGAGTTCTTGGCTGCTAGCCACAGCAAAATACCTGAACATCTTGATTATCAACAACTTCAGCTGTATTTCCATCTTAGAAATAATTTCTTTCCTGACTCAGGTCGCAATTCAGCCACAGAATAACAGGAAAATGAACTTACGTTTCTAAAAGACTATAAAACTTGTGACATTCAAGCTTCAACAAGAAGTCCGACCTGAAGCGTGGAGTTCTGCACTTCAGTTTTAAAACCAAAAGGCTCAGAAGGTGCCCAATCAAGTTCACTGTCTTTACACAAAATTACGTCTTGAACCTCCTGAGGCCTTCTTCCTGTGGTAACAGTGATAGCAACAGTGATCAGCATACAGCTTCCTTTTAGTAAAAATGAATGTGACTATCAGAATATATCCGAAGTTATTAATGAAATTTCAGTCTTTTGAGGAAAAATGTTCCATTGTCCAAGCTGAGAGCAACACATTAGTTTGAATGCAAGTATGACTGGACATTTGGTATTCAAGTCGCTGTTTAGTCATCACCACCAGCTGTTCCTATGTTTTGAAATTTGGGATTATGCAGCCCGGATCAGCAGATCTGACCTATGAAAATGTTATCCTTCAGCATCCCTGAACTCAAATCATTTGGAGAAAGAAGATGAGTGACTAAGGAAGAAGTGTCACCAAAAACTCTCCCCCAAGATGAATTGAAAATGGAATATCCTTTTTGGTAATATATCCATGAATTTCACTGCTTTTTCAAACCCTGGAGTTTCAAATTCTGCTTAAAATACCTATACAGACACTACTTCTGTTTAAAAAGATGTACGAATATTACCTCTGAAGAGCAGGTGTCAACTTCTAAAAGATGATCTAATTGCCAAACTTTCGAGTTTTTAATTTCAAAATTATGGCCTTTATAAATTAAGAATAAAGCGTGGTCCCTACTGTGTAGATGTTTAATTTCATTAGTTAATCAGAGATGAATTAAGAAGAGAATCTAAATAACAATTAGAAATCACCATGCTGTTTTGAATAACATTAATTGGCATCTATTCCATGCAGCTGTTTTCTCAAAAAACCTTGCTAGTACTTGCAGATATTTCTTATTATTTCTGTTAAAACAGACTGTTGGTATATGACTGCCCCTAAAGGACACTGCTTTAACAGCACTGAATTGATTTGTCTTTTTGATACGATCACTGATCATAAAACTGCATTCAAATATGGACTAGACAGTTTTGCCAAGTACTCCTAGCTTCTAAATATCAAATAACCAATTTTATCTAAAGGAAAATTACTTGTTTTCTTACTGGATGAATTTTCAACACTTACCAAAACACTTTAATGTTCACACTTGGATACCTAATTCTGCTTGGGCTAAATAGGCATTTAGCTTCATAATTTTTTACTAAGGAACAAAGAAACACTGGACTATTACAAACCCCTGGGGTCACTGATGCCAGGTGCCTGCTCTTAAAGGGCTGGATTAATCTCATCAAATTTTAGTCATCTAAGGACAGTTATCTACTCCAAGGGTCCTCGTAGCAGAGGAGGGTAGCAGTGTCTAAATCACCCTCTCGATTTAGACACCTAAGCTTAGTCTCAGCCTGAGACACAAATTATCTCTGCCCATAGAAGGACTATTAAGCTTCAGAAGTTTCTGATGAAGTAGATTTCCTTTTTCCCGTACAACACAGTTTTAGGGTCTTTTTCAGTGTCCAGTCCACGACAAAGGCTGGGCACTAGGGACATGTTTTGGTTCACTGTACTGGAAAGAATGAGCTTAACTAACCAGAGTATGGTAATGAGAAAACAGGCAGGTGAGAGGGAAAAGGGCTGGAGAAAGGTAAATGTTATCACGGAACTCTGTAGGTAAAAATAGTGTCCCTACTAAAACCAATTAATATAGCCTGAAAACAAACAAGATACCAGGCATATACGGGATTTCTCTTGGAAGTTTTGTGTGTCTGAAAGGTTGCCTGTTTTTTCAACTTCTTTAGTTGTCCTAATAAAAAATATTCCCTCTATAAAGTTTTCCTCTTACCTCCTTAATCTGTGAATGCTGTAGAGAAGACAGTGAAAATACATGATTCTTTGTAAATGTTTTTTTTTTTTAAAAAATAATTTTCCTGTGTTATTTTATGAAATAGCTCTAAATATAACAGTTGGTAAGACAAGCTTTTGATCTCTTGAAGTCTCCAGAAATTTCATTTTATGTTTTATAAGCACAATAATATTAATCTTGGTGTAGTCCTGTTTAGACCCTTCAAGATTTTTCTGCTTATCTAAAATTGTCTCTCCATTTATGGTTGGAAAACACATAGTACATTTTTAGTCAAGCCATTGTATCTTGCTGTCATGTGTGGAAGCATTCACACCAGGCAACCCGAAGTCCTTCAGCTACTCTCCCTAAGTTCCCTTCGCAGAATTCGAGTGGCTGCTCCAGAGGACAATTCAGAGCACTGCTTTACACTTCTAATTTACATAATTCTGTATTAGAACCTCTCCCTAAATATAAAGCAAGACTAAAGAGATTAGGTAGCAAGTAAGAAACCTTAATTAGGTACCTAAAACTGAGTAGTGTGAATGTTCTTACTGCTATTAAATAGATAGTACGAACAGCTTTAAATACCATTAGGAAAGACATTTCAGAATATAGTCTAAATTGTAGTGGCAATGCTGTCATCACAGCAGTAAGACTATGAGAGAGGCAAGGTTTGCACAGAGATTTAATAACCTTTTATTATTAAAACATGTGATACAACTGGGGAAAAAGCAGACAAATTTTTGACCCAATAAACTTTTAAAATATGTTGAAATTGCAAAGCTGCTCTGGATGGAAGCCACTTACACAAGTTCAATGGGAAGCTGAGAAAGCCAGAAGAAAAGAAATTCATAAAGGGTTACTACCTACACAGAAACCATGTCTAGCTCAGGAAATCCCAGAGCTTCAAATGTTTAAAGGGTGGGAGAGCATTCAGGAAAATAAACTATACGTTTGCCCTGTTCTTATAGTTCCTCTCAGGCATCTGCTCTTGGCCACTGCCAGAAATGGGATGCTGTGCTAAGTGGATCTTGGTCTGACCTAGAATAGATGCTGTTATGGACCTATTTATGTTTTTAAGAAATAAACTATAGAAATTAATTAGAGTTTCATTTTTTAAAAAAAGGCACTAGATACATTTCACAGTCAAAAAAACATTTCCTAGGTGACATTTCAGAGAACTTGTTTGTCTCTGCATGCATATAACATCGATAATTCTTCTTTCTTTGAAATAAATTACTTTTTGCTATATCCCAAGAAATACCTAGTTAATAAAAAGCAATAGATTTCATTCAGGAGATACATTAATGAAAGGCATAACATTTTCTAGTGAGGGACTGATACATTCTGTTTACTAACAAGTACTTCAAAGCCTTTAGAATGTATCCTCACCCTAATTTAGCTGGCCAGTCCTCTAAAAAGTTTAGGAGATGAAAGCAAAGCTAATCCACAATCTACTCACCTTCCTGGTTATACATGCAGCACCAATACAATACCTTCTTGATTAGAAGTGAATCAGGTATAGAGTGCAAGGAGAAACCATCAAGAGAAAAGATGTAGATGACTATTGTTTTAGTTGGGAATGGACATCCTCTCGAGCCTAATCTATGCAGTGCTATCAGGTGCTAAAATATTCTCTCTGACAGTACAGCAGCAAACAAACAGGGTCTTTATTGTACTGCTCCGAAGCATCTCAGATTCATTTGTGATCACATGCTGTTACAAGAGGAATGTGAAACAATAACATCACAGCCCTGGTGAACACATTCTCAAGATTTACCTGTCAAGAGGATAGTGGACGTGCTGCATCGACAGGCAGGGATGATAGCTCATTTCCTTGTTTTGTCTTGTTTGCAGAAAACAGGACCATTTGAGGGGCCTGCAGTTGAAGAGAGAGAGAGAGAGGGTAGAGAAGTCTCTGTTTCTTAAGGTGCAACCTGATAATGCTAATAGAATTGTAATGCATGACCTTTTTGATCTGTAGTTTAGGCTAGCTGAGAGCGTAAGCTATGTAATGATTGCCTTATAACTCCACGTAAGCACAGTGCTACCTGACAAATATATTGAAGGCCCTCAACTATTGTAAACTGGAGAAACTAGGACAAGAGCTGGGCTCAGTAACACCAGGTATGGGTCTGCCATGAAATCTCTATCACTTTCTCCTTTTGAACTATCTACTTCTTTAAGTAGAATTTTGAAGTGATTTTTTTTTTTAATGCGAAGCCATACTGAAAGCACAAAAAAAAGGTGTCTTTGCACTGACTGTGCTCTACCTGTAAAAATCAGTTGAGAACAACTAGGAAAGTAATAAGTAGAATTTTGAAGTGATTTTTTTTTTAATGCGAAGCCGTACTGAAAGCACAAAAAAAAGGTGTCTTTGCACTGACTGTGCTCTACCTGTAAAAATCGAGAACAACTATGAAAGTAATTCCTCTTCAGGAACTTGCAGCTCCTCTGACCTCTAACAGAAACCAATTGTCCCAGACAGGCCTTCTACCTCCAGGTATTACCTTCAGAGGGAGAGGGACTGCAGTCTTGGGTTACAGACAGTTAAGCAATGATTTCACTGCTGTCGTAATTATTAATATCCTCTAGCTATACTGTTATGAAATTCACCTTGACACTAGGCCTAATAGCTTCTGCTGTAGTGCAAGTGGATTAGATCAAAAACTGGATTGTCCTACAAGGAGGGACTGAAGAAAGATAGCATCTCTTCAGGCTGGAGAGGAGAAGGCTGAGGGAAGTGTGATCGAGATTGTCATGAAGACCATGGATAAGGTGCATGTGATGAAGGTGAAATTGTTAATTACCAGTTCTGCAGTAGCAGAATGAAACTTACTGAAACTATTAGAAAATGGGTTTAAAAGAAGGAAATTATTTCTTTGCACGGCAGGTTGTAAACTTTGGCAATTTCCTGCCATAGGAGGCAGTGGGGGCAGGCAGTGGCAGCAGGTTCAAAAAAGGGATAGACAAATTCATAGGAAACAGCTCCCTAAACAGGTTCTGAAGGGAACAGGCAGAGACGTGCCCCCAGAAATCCTTCGTGCAACAGCCATGGCTGTTGGGAAGTGTAAGGGGAAAGCACCACAGAACGTGGCTGGGCTTGCAGGCCTTTCTCCAAAGAGCATCTCCTCTTGTCCCGTTGGAGTCAGACTGTGGCCACAGACCATGCTCTGACCCTGTAGGGCATTCCTCATGTTATGTCGTGAGAACTGAATAGGAGATTCTTCAGTCAGTGAATCTTCCTTCCTCTCAATTTAAACTACAAGTCTTAGACATATAGGAAAAGTTTGATATTCATCAGCCAGCTTACCCTTTCACGCTGCCCCCAAAAGAGGATGCACTCATGCTTAATCTTAAACACCACAAGGAATTTTGTTGATTTCAGTGAGACCAGTCTCACAGGCTTGAAGTTTAGCACATGTGTACCTGAAGTACCTGGCATTCAATTCTTCTGTGAAACAGAGAGAACCTAAGAATTCACACTGGAAAGATAACAGATAAAAACACAATGAATGAACAACCCAAAACATCATTAATTGCTTCCTATTACAAGTAGTCCATCACTTCCCTTAATTGATGCCTCTCTCCTTTTCTTCCATCTTTTATCTTCATTTGTTAGTGAAGTCAGTAAAAGCTTGCCCTTATGTTTCTGTCCTCTCTCTCTCCTTTTCTTTCTGACCTTTCA